>NC_081553.1:35430547-35618047 GCF_963082655.1 Stomoxys calcitrans | reverse complement strand
GCATTGTAAAAGTTACAGCATAATCACATGCCAAGCAGTCAATCAGTCAACTGGCCACAATTGAAATGGGGCGGGGGTTTTTTCTTTTGCGGTTTAAGTTCTTTTGTTTTAATTTTGTTATGGTTGTTAATAGATTGCTTTATATACAATCAATTAGTGGGGAGAGTTCATATATACGGTGGGTTAATTTTATTTTTCATATATGGGGTATTCCATAGCAAAAAATGGGGAAATGTTTTTTAAAAACTGAAAATGCAAATTTGGCCATGGAGGAACAACAGGGGCAAATTTCTCACATATCAATGAGTGCTATTCGATTCAAGTTTTAGCTCAACGATAGGGGGCTTGTTTCTTATGTTAGAATCCAAACAGCGTGCCACAGTGCGACGACTCTTTGGGGTGAAGTTTATACATGGCATAGTAACTCACAAATGTTGCTAGCTTTAGGGGAGGATAACCATGGCTGATAAACTTTTTCGATGTTCACGCCATGATTCAAACCCAGTCGTTCAGCGTTATAGGCGGTTGTGCTAAGCTATCTATGGAAAACTAACAAAACTAGTAAAAAGGTGTTAAGTTCGGCCGGGACGAACTATAGATACCTACCACCTCGGGAATTTATGTAAACCACCCTTCGTCCTAATTTGGTGAAAAATCCATAATTTATGCCCCCATAGCAGCTTTATCGAAATATAGTCCAAAATATGATTCGACACGGATATTGAGAAGTCTATCTAAGTACAAGTCATTGTTCAATTTTGTAGAACAAAATATTGGTCTTGAATGTATTGATCTGAACCATATACGACATGAATGTCGAAAAGCCTAACATAAGTCACTGTGTCAAATTTCAGCCAACGATTTATAAATGTGCTTTTTATGGGGCCAAGACTTCAATTCGAGAGATCGGTCTATATGGCAGCTATATACAAATCTGAATCGATTTAGGCCATATTGCAGAAAGATGTCGAAAGGCCTAACACACCTCACTGTCCCAAATTTCGGCGAAATCGGACAATAAATGCGCTTTTTATGAATCCAAAACCTTAATTCGAGAGATCGGCCTATATGGCAGCTATATCAAAATCTAGACTAAACTGGGACAAAAGGGAAGAAGAATGTTGAAGGGCCTAACATAACTCAGTTTTTCAAATTTCGGCAAAATCGGATAATAAATGCGCTCTTTGTGGGCCAAAACCTTAAATCAAGAAATCGGTCTATATGGCAGCTATATCCAAATCTGAACCGATCAGAGCCAAATTAAAGAATAATGTCAAACGACCTAATACAACTCAATGTACAACATTTCACCAAAATCGGATAATAAATGTGGCTTTTATGGGCCTAACACCCTAAATCGGAGGATCGGTCTATATGACAGCTATATCCAAATCTGAACCGATCTAGGCCAAATTGAAGAAGAATGTCGAAGGGCCCAACACAACTCACTGTCCGAAATTTTGGCGACATCGGACAATAAATGCGCCTTCTATGGGTTCAAAACCTTAAATTGAAAGATCGGTCTAAATGGCAGCTATATCCAAATCTGAACCGATTTAGGCCATATTGCAGAAAGATGTCGAAGGGCCTAACACACCTCACTGTCCCAAATTTCGGCGAAATCGGACAATAAATGCGCTTTTTATGGTCCAAAACCTTAAATCTAGAGATCGGCCTATATGGCAGCTATATCCAAATTTGGACCGATCTGGCCCATACATTATCGACTGGCCTAACATAACTCACTGTTCCAAATTTTAACAAAATCGGATAATAATTTGGGCTGTTATGGGCCTAGGACCCTAAATCGGCGCATAAGTCTATATGGGGGCTATATCAAGCTATAGTCCGAAATAGCCCGTCTTCGAACTTAACCTGGTTATGGACAAAAAAAAAAAAAGAATCTATGCAAAGTTTCAGCTCAATATCTCTATTTTGAATGACTGTAGCGTGATTTCAATAGACAGAAGGACGGACATGGCTAGATTGTCTTAGATTTTTACGCTGATCAAGAATATATATCCATGATAGGTTCGGAAATGGATATTTCGATGTGTTGCAAACGGAATGACAAAATGAATGTACCCCCTCCTTCGGTGGTGGGTATACTAACAAATGCTGAGACTGGTGTGTTAGGCACCAGGACCAAATATAAGTCACTTCACATACGGTCGTATATTGATTAAAAGTGGTTTCGCTGCAATATGTTAAGAGATAGTTCCGTTTTTTTACCCACCACCGTAGGATAGGGGGTATATTAATTTCTTCATTCCGTTTGCAACACATCGAAATTTCAATTTCCGACCCCACAAAGTATATATATTTCGGATCGTCGTAAAATTCTAAGACGATTTAATGATGTCCGTGTGTCTGTCCGTCTGTCTGTTGTAATCACTCTACAGGCTTTAAAAATTGAGCTGAAATTTGGCATAGAGATGTCTTTTTGTTGCACGCTGGTTAAGTTCTTGAACGGGCCAAATCGGACCATATTTGGGTATAGCTGATATTTAGACCGATTTTACGATAGAGGGCCTGAGGCCCATAAAAACTTAATTTGTCATCCGATTTTGATGAAATATAAAACAGTGGGTACTTTTAAGCTTCCTGGTATCTGATCTAAGTATGGTTTAGATCGAACTATATTTAGATATATGGGTTGCCCAAAAAGTAATTGCGGATTTTTTAAAAGAAAGCAAATGCATTTTTAATAAAATTTAGAATGACCTTTAATCAAATATACTTTTTTACACTTTTTTTCTAAAGCAAGCTAAAAGTAACAGCTGATAACTGACGGAAGAAAGAATGCAATTACAGAGTTACAAGCTGTGAAAAAATTTGTCAACGCAGACTATATCAAAAATCCGCAATTACTTTTTGGGCAACCCTAGCTACCGATCTCCCGATAAAGGATCTGAAGCCCATAAAAGCTTTATTTTCTAACCGATTTGAAACAGTGGGTTATGTTAAGCTTCCCGACACCTAGTCTAAGTATGGTTCAGATCGGAGTATATATAGATATAGCTGCCATATAGACCGATCTCCCGATAAAGGGTCTAAAGGCAATAAAAGCATTATTTATTACCCGATTGCGCTGAAATTTGAAACAGTGAGTATTTTTGGGCCCTCTAATAGAGAACCCAAATATGGTTCAGATGAGACTATATTTATATATAGCTGCCATATAGATCGATCTGCCGATAAAGGGTCTGAAGCCCATAAAAGCTTTATTTATTATCCAATCTCGCTGAAATTTGAAAGAGTGTGTCATTTAAAGCCTCCCGACTTGTGACCTAAGTATGGTTCACATCGAAATATATTTGGATATAGCTGCCATATGGACCGATCCCCCTATAAAGTGTCTAAAGCCCATAAAAGTTCTATTTTTTAACAGATTTCGCTGAAATTTGAAACAGTGAGTAGCTTTAGGTATACTAATATTTGACCCGAATATATTTCAGATCCGACTATATTTTGATATAGCTGCCATATAGACCGATGTCCCGATAAAGGGTCTGTAGGCCATAAAAGCTTTATTTATTGCCCAATTTCGCTGAATTTTTAAACAGTGGGTCATATTAAGCCTCCCGACATCTGACCCTTAGTATGATTCAGATAGGACTATATTTAGATATAGCTGCCATTCAGACCGATCTGCCGATAAAAGGTCTGAAGCCCCTAAAAACTTTATTTTTTAACATATGTCGCTGAAATTTGGAATGGTGCGCAGTTTTAAGCCTCTCAACATCCACCCCAAATATGGTTTGGATCAGACTATATTAAGATATAGCTGCCATATAGACCGATCTCCCGATAAGGGGTCTGAAGGCCATAAAAGCTTCACTTTTTATCCGACTTTGCCGAAATTTGGAATAGTGCACAGCTTTAAGCCTCTCAACATCCGATCTAAATATGGTACAGATCAGACTATATTTTGATCTAGCTGCCATATAGGCCGATCTCCAGATAAAGGGTCTGAAGTCCGTAAAATCTTTATTTTTTAACCGATTTCGCTGAAATTTTAAACAGTGAGTAGCTAGAGGCCTACTAACATTTGGCCCAATTATGGTTCCGATCGGACTATTTTTAGATATAGCTGCCATAAAGACCGATCTCCCGATAAAGGTTCTGAAGCCCATAAAAGCATTCCGACCCAAATATGGTAAAAATAGGACTGTATTTAGATATAGGCGTCATATTGGGTTGCCCAAAAAGTAATTGCGGATTTTTTAAAAGAAAGTAAATGCATTTTTAATAAAACTTAGAATGAACTTTAATCAAATATACTTTTTTACACTTTTTTTCTAAAGCAAGCTAAAAGTAACAGCTGATAACTGACCAAAGAAAGAATGCAATGACAGAGTCACAAGCTGTGAAAAAAATTGTCAACGCCGACTATATGAAAAATCCGCAATTACTTTTTGGGCAACCCAATATATACCGATATACCGGTTAAGGGTCTGAAGCTCATAAAAGCTTTATTTATTGCCCGATTTTGTTGAATTTTGAAATGCAAAATTCAACAGTGACTTATATTTATAAGACCAATCAATGCCCGTGCCCAATTTGGCGGCATAAGTTATCCAATATTCATCGGATTGTGCCGAAAGAGGGTTTACATATATATGAGAGGTGGTGAGTATCCAAAGTTCGGCTCGGCCGAACTTAATGCCTTTTTACTTGTTACCCGATTGTCTTGGTTTTAGGACAATAGACGAGGGCTATTGGCATTGTGAAGACAATAAAATACATTTATCCCATTTTACCTTGGATTGACTCATATCCCAATGCAGAATAATAAATCAGAAAAATGGTAAAAGCACGAATATAAAAAGGCAAAATAGTCGTATTCAGAGTATTAAAAAAATTCAAAATACAATAAATTAAAATCAAAGTTAATCGCTCTCCTTATTGTCATCATTTTCTCATTTTGAATTGTTTCCAAGAAATCTGCAATTGCTTTTTTATTCACCTATAAAGCCAAAAAAAAAGAAGAGGAAAATGTGACACCTTTTAATTGCGCAAGAGTAAATCATAGATTGTGACCAGAATGTTAATTTTTATCGTATGAATCATTTCTATTTATTCTTCGTTTTTGTGAAATGCAATTTATTTCATTTCATTGGAATTGTTTGTATTTTGTGAAATAATTGCAAATTAAATATTTGGGTTTCTTTTGTGGGGAGGTGGATGTCCATTTTTTTTTTAAATGCATGGCATGAGTCTTTGCTGTTTTTTGCGATTTTTCGTTAAAACGAAACGCCAGTAAAAACACAGAATTGACACTTTTAATTGGATCTTAACTGCCCGTTAGATGTTAGTATGTGCATTCGAAACATTCTCAATGATTGATGTTTGAATCTCAGCAAATGAAGTTTCGCATTCGTTTCAGAGAGATTTTTTTTTTGTCAAAGATGAGTAAATCAACATGAAACTGCCTGCTTTCAGCTATGAATACAATTTTAACATTTTAATTAATTCCACTGATTGGCGTATGTTGACTTCAAATAATAGTAAACAAAGTAAAAACAACAACTTTTTTTGTATTAAGTCTGGTTGGAAGATTACCGGCCAATAGCGATATGCTCCGCGCTCTCCAAGGTTATGGAGAGTATGGTTAACCATCATCTAGTCAGATACTTAGAGTCCAATGGCCTTCTTAGCGACAGACAGTATGGGTTCCGCAGAAATCGCTCTACCGGAGACCTAATGGCATTTTTGTCGGAACGATGGAGTCGCTCTATCCACCAATTTGGGTGAGAGTGAGGTCCTGGCTCTGGATATCTCCAAGGCATTTGATAGGGTCTGGCACGGTGCACTTTTATCAAAGCTTGTCGATTTTGGTGTCGATAATAACTTCGTTCGATTTATATCGAGCTTTCTCAGAGATCGCACTCTACGAGTTGTTGTAGATGGGTTCTCATCAGATGAGTATACATTGACCGCAGATGTGCCACAAGGATCTGTCATTTCCCCTTCCCCTTCCCTTTTTCTTATTTTCATTGATCATCTATTGGGTCAGACTTTGAATCCAGTCTACTCATTTGCCGACGACAGCAATTCGTGTCATTCATATTCATTCGACTGTAGGCCCAGTCCTCAAGACATTGTGGACAGCAGGCGTATTATGGATGAGATGCTCTCCCAGGATTTATTAGCCATTTCCGAGTGGGGTAGAATGAACAGAGAAGACTTTAACGCGAAGAAGACGTAGTACTGATTCTTGTCTCACAAGCGATTCACTGACCCACTTCAATCGTCCATGTCTACCCATGGTATAGATATTAAGCAGTCAGATGCTCTTGATGTTCTGGACATGAAGATACAATGTGATGCCCGTTGGTCAAAACACGTATTCGAAGTGTTGAAAGAAGCACTCAAGTGTTTGGGCTTTCTTAAGCGGTGCAAGAAATATTTCACCTCTTCTGATCTTCTCAATATCTAGGCTACCTTCAGCAGGCCGAGGATGGAATATAACTCTCATATATGGGCAGGATCTCCAAAATCATCCTTGGAGCTACTTGACCGTGTTCAACAGAGAACGATGGTGTTGATTGGGGACAGTGGTGTATCCAACTCTATTGCTTCCCTTGAACATTGTCGTTTACACTACGTGTAAAATTTCAGCCAAATCGGACAGAAATTGCCCCTTCCAGGGGCTCAAGAAATCAAATCGGGAGATCGGTTTATATGGTGGCAATATCAGCTTATAGACCGATTTGGACCGCACCTTGCAAAGTTCTTGAAAGTCATAACCGAACACTACGTGCAAAATATCAGCCAAATCGGACAATAATTACGCCCTCCAGGGGCTCATAAAGTCAAATCAGGACCTAAATCAACAAGAAGTATCTGTGCAAAATTTCAAGAGGCTAGCTTTACGCGTTTGACAGCTATCATGATTTCGACAGACGGACGGACATGGCTAGATCGACTCAGAATGTTATGGGGTTTTAGATCAATATTTTGAAGTGTTTCAAACGGAATGACTAGATTACTATACCACCACACTATGTTGGTGAGTTTAAAAACGTATCAATTTCGGTCGGGCCGAACTTTGGATACCTACCACATCGGATATATATATTAACCACCTTGTGTCATAATACGGTGAAAAATGCATCATTTATGAACCCATAGCAGCTATATCTAAATATAGTCCAATCACCATCCTATTCAGAAAGGCTATGTAAGGGTCTAACATAACACATTGCTCCAAATTTCCTCGAAATTGGTTAAGAAATTCACCTTTAATGGGCTCAAGAACTTATACCGGGAGATCGATATATGCATATGGCAGCTATATCAAAATATAGACCGCTCTGAACTATATAGGGTATGGATGTCGAGGAGCTTTGAGGGGCTCACTGTAATTGCCCATTTTTTAGGTCCATGACCTCAAATCAGGAGATCGGTCTTTGTGGCAGCTATCTTATATATAAAAATCAATTTCAGTTTGTTTGTTTGTGTGTTCCTTATAGACTCAGAAACGGTCGAAACGATTTTCCTGAAATTTTCACTGATGGTGCCTAATGATCGCGTGGTAAAAAAGGATACTACATTTTTTGAAATCTGAAGGGGGAGCGGACCCTCCCCCTTACCCTAATTTTCAGAAATGCCATATCTCGGAGATGCGTGGTGCAATTTAAGCTAAATTTTGTGTGCTCTCTTATAGTAACCTACAGACAAAAATTTGGTATTCAAATTTCGGAGGGGGTACCTAGGGGGAGCGCCCCACCCCAAAATCTACCTTGTTTGTTAGTGTGTTCCTTATTGACTCAGAAACGGCTGAAACGATTTTTCTGAAATTTCCACTGATGGTGCCTAATGATCGCGTGGTAAAAAAGGATACTACATTTTTTGAAATCTGAAGGGGGAGCGGACCCTCCCCCTTACCCTAATTTTCAGAAATGCCATATTTCGGAGATGCGTGGTGCAATTTAAGCTATATTTTGTGTGCTCTCTTATAGTAACCTACAGGCAAAAATTTGGTATTCAAATTTCGGAGGGGTACCTAGGGGGAGCGCCCCACCCCAAAAATGTACCAAGTATATATATACACCAATCACCACAATATGGGACTCAAATGAAAGGTATTTAAGATTAGAAAACGTGTCTGATATCCAATTGTCGGACCAAGTGCTAGGGGGACCACCCCAACCCCCAAAACACCCCTAAATCGGACATATTTACCGACCATGGCAATATGGGACTCAAATGAAAGGTATTTGCGATTAGAATACGAATCTGATATCCAAATGTGGGACCAAGTTTCTGGGGGTCCACCCCTTTCCCAAAACACCCCCAAACAGGACTTAGTTACTGACCACGGCAATATGGGGTTAAATAAAAGGTATTTGAGGGTAGAATACTAATCTGATATCGAGATGTGGGACCAAGTGTTTAGGGAGCCGCCCATTCCCGAGAACATACCTCAAAGAAGACATTTATAAAACCATATCAATATGGGACTCAAATGAAAGGTCTTTGGAAGTAAAGCACGAATCTGATATCAATGTTCGGGAAAAGTGTCTATGGGGCCACCCCACCCCCATAACACCATCCAAATAGGAAGTATTGGGTTGCCCAAAAAGTAATTGCGGATTTTTCATATAGTCGGCGTTGACAAATTTTTTCACAGCTTGTGACTCTGTAATTGCATTCTTTCTTCTGTCAGTTATCACCTGCTACTTTTAGCTTGCTTTAGAAAAAAAGTGTAAAAAAGTATATTTGATTAAAGTTCATTCTAAGTTTTATTAAAAATGCATTTACTTTCTTTTAAAAAATCCGAAATTACTTTTTGGGCAACCCAATATTTGCTGACCATTTCAATATGAGGCTCAAATAAGAGGTATTTTAGAGAACAACACGAATCTGAAATACATTTTCAATGCCAATTCACTGAGTTGCCCCCCCCCAGTCCCCAAAACACCCCCCAAACCGGTCATGTTGGCCGACTAAGGAAAAATGCAGCTCAAATGAAGGATATTTGGGAGTATGGGGATGTCCCACCATCATAACAACCCCAAGTAGGACATATTTGCTCACCAAGACAATTTGGGTCTTCAAGACAGTGGAGGGCGATATTCATAGTTTTTTTTGGGCTCATACCCCAAACCAGACATATTTGCTGCCTTTTTCAATAAGGGGTTAAAGTGAATGGTATTTGAGATTAGAAAACGAATTTGATATCCAATTTTGAGGTCAATGGCAATATGGGGTTCAAATGTATGAGAATAGAGCACGTTGCTGACATATTTTCAGGGCTTAGTGATTGGGGGGACCACCCCACTCCCCAAAACACCCCTAAATCGGGCATATTTACCGACCATGTCAATGTGGGGCCTCAATGAACGGAATTGGGTGGTAGAGCAAGAATTGATACCCACTTTCTAGACCAATTTTCTGGGGGTCTACCCCTTTCTCAAAATAACTCACAAAGAGCAATTTTTTACTGACCATCGCGATATGGGGCTTAAATAAAGGTATTTGGGAGTCGAATACGATTTTTATATCCAAATCTAGGACCATGTATTTAGGGCATCACCTCTTCCCCAAAACACCCCCCCAAAGGTTAAAAATTTTTCGACCATGCCTATATGTGGCTCAAATGAAAGGTATTAGAAAACGAATTTGATAACCAATTTTGGGACCATGTGTTTGAGGGACGCCTCATCCTGTAAACTCCCCGCAAAACCAATGGCAATATGGGGTTTAAATAAATAGTATTGGGTTGCCCAAAAAGTAATTGCGGATTTTTTAAAAGAAAGAAAATGCATTTGTAATAAAACTTAGAATGAACTTTAATCAAATATACTTTTTTTACACTTTTTTTCTAAAGAAAGCTAAAAGTAACAGCTGATAACTGACAGAAGAAAGAATGCAATTACAGAGTCACAAGCTGTGAAAAAATTTGTCAACGCCGACTATGAAAAATCCGCAATTACTTTTTGGGCAACCCAATATTTGAGAGAAGAGCACGATGCTGATATTTTTTTTAGGTCCAAATGTCTGGGGGACCACCTTACCCCGAAAACACCCTTAAATGGGACATCATGAGAATATCAGGCTGAAATAAAGTATTTACGAATGGAGTACACCAAACTTAAATTCGTAGGCCAATAAAGATCATATGCGATTCAAATACAGGCACTTATATTGTTAAATTTTTTGTCAAGTGATATACTATTTTCCTAGCTTGGAATTTGTCGAAAATAAACATTCCAAGAAAAATTTTATTCCATATAAAGTAAAAGAAGGCGCAGCGGAGCGGGTCCGGTCCAGCTAGTACATTATATTCATTAATTTTTCTTCAGCAATTATTATGATAAATGCCACTCTACTTTCAAAAATCAATCTAACTCTTCACGATTGATACCAATACCTAAAACACATCATTAATCAACTGCATTTCCTTTGGTAGTAAACGGCGTCAACGACATTGTAAACTTCATCGCTGTATGAATGAATAAATGCACCTTTTACACAATGAAGGTCATATAACCGTCGAATTGGTATTCATATCCCATAGATATGAGACAGACACCACAGCACAAGCAGACATTGTTGATGAAAGCGGAGAAGCAACAACAAGCAGAACAGCAACAACAAAAATGTATCACCGCAAATCCATCTAAATTAGATACCACTGGGAGGTTTGTGAACTTGTTCAATGGCCAGACTTGACAAGTGTTTATTTATTGGATAGCTTGCTTCTCTATGAGTTTTCTTTTTTTTGTTGTTGCTTTTTAAAGCAAATGCAAATAATAAAAAAAAATCATGTTTTATTAGGTGCTAAATTTTCAATGCCTCTCCTTTTTTATGGCTGCACAAAAGGGCCATAATTCACATTATAATGAGGAACATCAACAATGGGAAAAATCTCTCTCGGCAGGCAGACAGACAGAGAGTGCAGCCACTAACTGACGACGCACAGTGGGCCAAATGGCAAAAAAATTGGAAATAAGTCTACAACTTTTTATCTGTTGATTTTAGCCATACAAAATGTTCTAGACATTTGTAGAGGAGGACATAGGCTTTCAGAAAAGTGCTGTTGTTGGTCCATATCTTTAATACAGGGTGAGCTACAGGGTGTCAAAGTTGACCACTTTTGACTTCTCCAAGCTTCTGGGGGCCATAACTTTTGATCTACTCAACCGATTTACATGATTTAGGACTCTAGAGAAAGAGCTTGACAAGATCTAAAAAACTTATGCATAAAGTACCATGCCATCGTGTACTGTTAAGGAGTTATGAATTGTTTAATTTTAAAATATGAAAATTTGGCCTTGGTTTTTTTCAGTGTTTTTTAAATAACTCCGTCAATTTTAAAGCTATAAACTTCATACTTCACACAAATTATGCCAGCATATGTGTGCATAAAATACAAAAGGAATCACGTGAATATCTTTGGCGGTTTAAAAATGGCATCGTTTTCAATATGAAAAATATTTTTTTTGTCAAAAAATTGCAAAATTTTTCAAAAAAGATACTCCCATTTCCTTTAAGTTTTCGCAAACTTTGGCCATCAAAGCATTATCATTTCTTTCCATTTTCACAAAGTCGAGGTATTAAGAAAAGTTTTAAGTGCTAATTTGGCTAATTTCGATATCAAACAACACCGTTATCTTAAGACCAAAATGGCCAATTTTTTTACTAAACTTCAAAAGTTTCTCACTGGAAAAAAAGTTCCACGGGGATTTTTTCGCTTTTTTTGAACTTAAATGAAAGCTTAAAATGTTCCCAACATTTTAAGGTATGTCTCGCCATATCCTAGCCATAAATGAGATCGTAGCGATCAAAATACTGAAAAAAGTCAATTTTCAAGTAGTGCTATATTCATTGCTAAAAAACAAGTATTACGTCACATTTTATTGCAAAGATGTTAAATAAACTTTTATTTGGTAACACTTCTTCTACAAAACACAAAAAGAATCATGGAAATATCTCTATTCTATTCCATTTTATGGAACCGGCAATAAAAAAGTCAATTTTTCAAAAAAAGTCGAATTTCCCAAATTTTGTTTTTGTTGTCCTAATTGCACATGACACACTATAGCCATATTTACGCAACATACCTTATCGTAAAGGAAATTTTCATACCTTTCCAACAATGTATAAAACATTTCTCAACTCGGATTCTATCTACTCTAAAATTCATTTACACTTCATTAAACTCTATATAAAAATGTCTATTTGTGAAATGGAACCTTATATGGGGCCTACACTAAAACATTGATAGATTTGCCCAGGGTTTACAATACAAATGTGTTAGAATAAAAAAAGGTCTCCTGCCAAAGTTTAAAAAAATTGGAATAAAAATATGTGTTTTAGAGCGAAAACACTTCGCATCGGCGTGCGTTTGTATAGTACCTACATCTATTTTTAATGTAAGCTGATGATTTTTGAATAAAAAGTAACCTAGAAATATACCTGCATATATATATATATTTGTGTTAAGATTTGATGCAGACAAATGTTACCTGTTTCGCTATGTCGAATTCCCAGGAAATCCACCGTATCAATGAATGTGAAAAAACCTACCCATAAAAAATTCATTGTCATTTTTTTTAACCAAATTCGAGTCCAGGTAAATAATTATAGAAGAGTAAGTAAAAAGAGGCACTTTGGACCCCTTTTTACGATTGCGTCTGATACCTGAAATGGGTCATTAATTGTGAATATATTGCATAAATATTTGAACAAAATCCAAATTTTCTTCATTATATTTTGTAGAGGCGTAAAGGACATTTATAAGTTATGGAAGTCATACTGAAGTATTCCACTCTTTCGAAAATTGTATGGGACATCAAAAATGATTCCAAATCATACACGGAGTCATTTAAGGAACTTGTTTACACTTTGGACCACATATATGGAATAAGGCTAAATAAAGACGCTTTAGACAAACTTGAAAAATTCTACAAATCATTTGAGAGAAGGTTGCCAGAATGTTCATTCGCAAAAATCAAGTTTTTCAAAATGTATGAGAAGTGGCTGAAATCGGATCTACTTATTGAAATTAAACCGCTGATTCCCGGCCGGCCTAGCAAAGCATACGACGAAGTTACGGAGAAAACCAAAAAGAAAAAACAAGAGGAACTATTGGCGGCACATCCGCCAAATTTAATAAAAGATACGTTCAAAACAGCATTGTTAAAAACACAACCAAAAAATGTTGGACGAATTGTCGATGTTTTACCATTAGCATCTCCGAAAAGGGTAAAGAGAATGGTAGAAAGTATTCCAACTCCAAAATCGACTACAGAATTCACGGAGGAAGATGCACTGGCCCTGATTTTGAACCTAGGCCTCTCAAGAAACAAATACTCAACAATGAGGAAGGCTCTTCGTGAAAAAGGATGGGGTTGTTTACCCTCAAAACATAAATTGTACAACACCAGGACGAAAATGGTGCCATCAAATATATACGTGGACGAATTAAAAGCAAGAGTGAAACTTGCTGATCTTGTTGAAAATACAGCTGTTAGAATTATTTCTAATTTTACTGAAGAACAGTTGAACACATGTAATAATTCCGAAGTGGTTTTGATCAGCAAATGGGGTTGTGATGGATCATCTGGATTTTCCGAATATAAGCAACAAACAGAAATAGATACCAACTTCGCATCAATTTTCATGGCATCATTAGTACCATTGAGAATGAGATTGTACAAGGACCAATCTTCATCATCGAAAGAAAATGCATTTCAAGATATATGGATAAATAGAACACCTGGGTCAAAATATTTATGTCGCCCAATTCGGTTTGAGTATACAAAGGAAGACCGGAACACAACACGATCTTTGGTGAACGAAATAAAGGAAGAAATTGCTGCATTACCCATGATTGTTATAAACCAATTGGGAAGAAATATAAAAGTTTCGTTTCAACTACAACTCACTATGATCGATGGAAAGGTGGCAAACGCATTAACTGGCGTTATGTCCAATTGGAGATGCAATATTTGTGGCAAGAAGAATGGGCAATTCGAGGACAAGTCTGATGAAAATTTAGTAAACGAAAATGCGCTCAATTTCGGTATTTCGCCCCTGCACTGTAGAATTCGATTCATGGAGTATTGTTTGCATTTATCGTATGACCTTAAATATCGGACTAGCCCTGGAAACCGCGATGTCTCTGCTAGAAACAACCAAGATCTTCACAAAATGAGGCAGGAAGAGAAGAATCGAATCCAGTTGGAGTTTAAACAAAAGGGACTTATAATAGATAAACCTCTTTACGGATACGGAAGCACAAATGATGGCAACTCGGCAAGGCGGTTTTTTGAGGACCCCGTATCGACATCTAAAATAACCGGTCTTGATGAACACTTGCTAAGACGATTCAAAGTGATTTTGGCTGTAATCAATAGCAAAAAGATGATAAATTCAACCAAATTTGAAGCTTATAGTAATGACACAAAAAACATTTTATCTGATTTATATTCGTGGAAAGCTTTAACACCGACAGTACATAAAGTCTTACATCATGGCAAGGAAATTGTGGAATACAACATACTTCCGTTAGGAGAACTTACAGAAGAAGCTCAGGAATCCCGTAATAGAGATGTTAAACAGTTCCGGCTTTTCAATACCCGAAAGAGCACCAAATTTAACCAAAATTATGATTTACTTCAATATTTATTGTTATCGTCTGATCCGGTACTATACAGCATCAGAACTAAATGGCTACCAAAAATATGTGACGATATAGATAAGGACGATCCCGATGCCATTCAAATTAAAGAGCTTTTAAATTTTGATACCTTAGATTATTTGGTAGAGAATAAAATCAAATAATACAAAACTAAAATGCTTTTTTATTTTGGGAGTAGCTAATATACATATAAACGCACGCCGATGCGAAGTGTTTTCGCTCTAAAACACATATTTTTATTCCAATTTTTTTAAACTTTGGCAGGAGACCTTTTTTTATTCTAACACATTTGTATTGTAAACCCTGGGCAAATCTATCAATGTTTTAGTGTAGGCCCCATATAAGGTTCCATTTCACAAATAGACATTTTTATATAGAGTTTAATGAAGTGTAAATGAATTTTAGAGTAGATAGAATCCGAGTTGAGAAATGTTTTATACATTGTTGGAAAGGTATGAAAATTTCCTTTACGATAAGGTATGTTGCGTAAATATGGCTATAGTGTGTCATGTGCAATTAGGACAACAAAAACAAAATTTGGGAAATTCGACTTTTTTGAAAAATTGACTTTTTTATTGCCGGTTCCATAAAATGGAATAGAATAGAGATATTTCCATGATTCTTTTTGTGTTTTGTAGAAGAAGTGTTACCAAATAAAAGTTTATGTAACATCTTTGCAATAAAATGTGACGTAATACTTGTTTTTTAGCAATGAATATAGCACTACTTGAAAATTGACTTTTTTCAGTATTTTGATCGCTACGATCTCATTTATGGCTAGGATATGGCGAGACATACCTTAAAATGTTGGGAACATTTTAAGCTTTCATTTAAGTTCAAAAAAAGCGAAAAAATCCCCGTGGAACTTTTTTTCCAGTGAGAAACTTTTGAAGTTTAGTAAAAAAATTGGCCATTTTGGTCTTAAGATAACGGTGTTGTTTGATATCGAAATTAGCCAAATTAGCACTTAAAACTTTTCTTAATACCTCGACTTTGTGAAAATGGAAAGAAATGATAATGCTTTGATGGCCAAAGTTTGCGAAAACTTAAAGGAAATGGGAGTATCTTTTTTGAAAAATTTTGCAATTTTTTGACAAAAAAAATATTTTTCATATTGAAAACGATGCCATTTTTAAACCGCCAAAGATATTCACGTGATTCCTTTTGTATTTTATGCACACATATGCTGGCATAATTTGTGTGAAGTATGAAGTTTATAGCTTTAAAATTGACGGAGTTATTTAAAAAACACTGAAAAAAACCAAGGCCAAATTTTCATATTTTAAAATTAAACAATTCATAACTCCTTAACAGTACACGATGGCATGGTACTTTATGCATAAGTTTTTTAGATCTTGTCAAGCTCTTTCTCTAGAGTCCTAAATCATGTAAATCGGTTGAGTAGATCAAAAGTTATGGCCCCCAGAAGCTTGGAGAAGTCAAAAGTGGTCAACTTTGACACCCTGTAGCTCACCCTGTATTAAAGATATGGACCAACAACAGCACTTTTCTGAAAGCCTATGTCCTCCTCTACAAATGTCTAGAACATTTTGTATGGCTAAAATCAACAGATAAAAAGTTGTAGACTTATTTCCAATTTTTTTGCCATTTGGCCCACTGTGCGACGGGGCTTAGTATTAATAGTCCTATGAAAGTAAATCATAATTTGTTGTGTCAACACGAATGAATGAATGAACGAATGAATCATTTGATATGAAATTGATATTAATTGATTTTGCTAAGTGCATTTTGGGATGAATGTGTTCTATGGTAATTGCAATGCAATCAGCAACTAAATGAGTAAATTTCTCAAATCACACACCACTACGACTATAAATTATTTCTAGGTTGCCCAAAAAGTAATTGCGGATTTTTCATATAGTCGGCGTTGACAAATTTTTTCACAGCTTGTGACTCTGTAATTGCATTGTTTCTTCTGTCAGTTATCAGCTGTTACTTTTAGCTTGCTTTAGAAAAAAAGTGTAAAAAAGTATATTTGATTAAAGTTCATTCTAAGTTTTATTAAAAATGCATTTACTTTCTTTTAAAAAATCCGCAATTACTTTTTGGGCAACCCAATATATTAGAAATAATTTCCAAAAAGTCTTTTTTTTCTATAAAAAGTTGATAATTTTCCAATTTCTTATTTGCCACGGTTTGACGAGAGTTTTTCTTTATGAGGTTCAAGCAATTCATCATCATATGTGACTATGAATAACCTTTTGACTTTAGAGCCAACTATAAAACTAGAGTGGTTTTATAAGCCTTAGTTGGTTTCATACCACAAGGTATGTATTTCAAAGTTACAACAATAAATTTTTTTATGAAGGTCATAAAAACTTGGCTTTTATTTAAGACCATCAGGTGAACTTTTTAGTTCACATATGAAAGTAGTCGTATGAGTCATCAAATTTAATTACCTATTAAAGTCTATTTTCATCTCTTACATGGTAATAAGAAATATTTAATACGAGTATAACTGCATTGCAAAAACTATTAATTTAAAACTAACAAGTAAAAAGGCATAAGGATCGGCCGTGCCGAACTTTGGATGCCCACCACCTTGAATATATATTGGGTTGCCCAAAAAGTAATTGCGGATTTTTCATATAGTCGGCGTTGACAAATTTTTTTCATTTTTTTCTTTTTCACCAGTCCAAGACTTTTTATGTGATAATGAACGGTTGTTTTTGGTATAATTAACTTCTCTCCTATCTCACGCTCAGTTACATGACGAGCCAATTCGATTAATGCTTTGATTTGGTCATCATCAACTTCATTTGGCCGACCTGAATGTGGCTCATCTTTAAGTGAAAAATCTCCAGAAAGGAATTTGCGAAAGCAATTTTGACACTGTCTTCCTTTTAAGGCTTTATCACCATACACATCTCGTAACTTTTTAGCAACATGCTCCGCGTTTTTTCCTTTACGGAAATATTTAGTAAAGTAAAATATGACGAAAATGCTCCTTTGTGGGCTCCATATTAAAATTGACGCCAAACAAACAAATGTAAACAAAATTTCGCGCAGTTTTTTTCTAAAGCAAGTTACAGCTGATAACTGACAGAGGAAAGAATGCAATTGCAGAGTCACAAGCCGTTGAAAAAATTTGTCAACGCCGACTATATGAAAAAATCCGCAATTACTTTTTGGGCAACCCAATATATACTAGCCGAACTGGGCCCGCTCCGATGCGCCTTCTTTAACTCTCTAATATCTTTTTAGAGTTGGGACACTACGCCCTGAATGTGTATATCGTATTCGTGCTACTGTAGCCTATGTCCGCCTGTAACGCTGAACGCCTGCGTTCAAATCATGGTGATAATATCGGAAAAAATGTACAGCGGTGGTGATCCTCTCTTAATGCTGGTGACATTTGACATGCAAGGTCATGTAAAAAATTCTCCCCGAAGAGGTGTCGCACTGGGGCACACCGTTCGGACTCGCCTATAAAAAGGTCCCTTAAACTCAACTTGAAACGAAAAGCACTCATTGATGTGTGAGAAGTTTGCCCCTGCTCGGTTCCTGGGCAAATTTTTACTCTACTCCCAAATGCCTTTCTATTGAGTCCCGTATTACAGTATTGGTAAATATTAGGGGTTTTGGGGGGAATTTTAGGGGTGGAGTGGCCACCCAGACACTTGGCCCTTAAAGTAGTTTCAAGATTCGTGCTCTACTTTCAAAAACATTTTATAAGAGCCCTATAATGGAATGATCGGTATATAAGTTCTATTTGAGGGTGGTGTGGACCCCAGGGTCTTTGTTCTGAAAATGAGTACCAATATCACGAAAATTGATCCATTTCCACCCTAAATCTTATATATGAAAATCAATTTGTGTTTGTAGGTTTGTTTGTTTGTAGGTTTGTTTGTTTGTAGGTTTGTTTGTGTGTTCCGTATATACTCAGAAACGGCTAAAACGATTTTCTTGAAATTTTCACAGATAGTGCATAATGAACCTATGGTGAAAATAGGGTACTAAATTTTTTGATACCTGAAGGGGCGGGCGAATACTCCCCCTTACCCCTCACCCAGATGTCGGAGATGGGTGGTGCGAATTAACCGAAATTTTGTGTGCTCTCTTTTAGTAAACATTTGGTATCCAAATTTTGGATGGGGTACCTAGGGGGGCGCCCCACCCCAAAACCTATCAAATGTATATATACACCAATTACGACAATATGGGATTCAAATGAATGGTATTTAAGATCATAAAACGTATCTGATATCCAATTGTCAGGCCAAGTGTTAGGGGGACCACCCCAACCCCCAAAACACCCCTAAATCGGAAATTTTTACCGACCATGACAATATGGGACTCAAATGAAAGGTATTTAGGAGTAGATGACGAATATGACATTAAAATTTTGTTCAAGTCTAGGTGGCGACCAATATGCCCATTTGGGGGTACTAGGGCGGTGGGGCGAACTCCCATTACTTGAACATAAATTTTTAATGCCATATGTGTAATCTACTGTCGAATACTTTTCATTTGAGGCCCATATTGACATGAACGTGGAATATATGTGTTTAGAAGAGTTTTTGGATTAGGGGAGGCCTGTTGGATAGTGGGACCCAAATTTTAATACGATATTCGTTTTCTAGTCTCCAATACCTTTCATTTAATACCCATATTGTGCCTGTCAGCCCACTTTTGGTTTTGGGTGGGGTTGTTGGGGTAAGGGGAAGGAACCGCCCCCATCCGATATCTAAAAATATTTGGATCGGATGTCGGGAGGCTTTCATTTACGCACTAGCTCAAATTTTAGTGAAATCGGGTAATAAATAAAGCTTTTATGTGCTTCAGACCCTAAATCAGCAGATCGGTCTATATGGCAGCTATATCTAAGTACAGACCGATCTGAACCATATTTGAATCCTATGTCGGCAGGATTACTGCAACTTACTGTTAATTCAGCTAATTCGGGTAATAAATAAAGCTTTTATGGGCTTCAGACCCTTTATCGGCAGATAGACCGATCTATAGCAGCTATATCTAAATATGGTCCGACGGGGCCCATTCAACAACTTGCAATAACTTAAAACGACGTAGCTGTGCCTAATTTCAGCTCAATAACTCATTTTTTAAACCCACCACCATAGGATGGGTGTATACTAACCTAGTCATTCCGTTTGTAACACCTCGAAATATTCGTCTGAGACCGCATAAAGTATTGTATATATATTCTTAATCGTCTCGACGCTCTGAGTTCATCTAGCCATGTCCGACCGTCCGTCTGTCGAAATCACGATAGTGGTCGAACGTGTAAATTTTATTTACATGTAGTGTTCTGTTATGACTTCCAACAACTGTGCCAAGTACGGTCCAAATCGGTCTATAACCTGATATAGCTCCCATATAAACCCATCTCCCGAGCTGACTTTTTGAGTCCATACAAGCCTCTATTTTTGTCCGATTTGGATGAAATTTGGCACACAGTGTTCTGTTATGACTTTCAACATCTGTACCAAGTAGGGTTTACATTGGTCTATAACCTGATATAGCTCCCATGTAAACCCATATCCCGATTTGACTTATTGAACTCTAACAAGCCGCAATTTTAGTCCAATTTGGCTGAAATTTTGCACGTGGTATTCCGTTATGACTTCCACTAACTGTGCCAATTACGGTATAAATCGGTCTATAACTTGATATAGCTCCCATATAAACCGATCTCCCGATTTGACTTCTTGAGCACTTATAAGCCTCAATTTTTGTCCGATTTGGCTGAAATTGAGCATGAAGTGTTTTGTTATTACTTCCCACAACTTTGCCAAGTACGGTCCAAATTGGTCTATAACCTGATACAGCTCTCGTATAAACCGATATCCCGATTTGACTTCTTGAGTCCTTACAAGCCGCATTTTTTGCCTGGATTTTCTGAAATCCCAAGATTCGGCCCGGCCGAACTTAGCACACTTTTGCTTGTTTAAGGCTGTAGAGTGATTACAACAGACGAACGGGCAGACATCGTTAAATCGCCTTAGAATTTTATGCCAATCCGAAATATACATATTTTGTAGGGTCAGAAATGCATATTTCAATGTGTTGCAAACCAAATGACTAAATGAATATACCCCCTATCCTTCGCTGGGTGGTATAATAACTGTGCCGAGCTTCAGCTCAATATCTTAACTTTTAAAGACTGTAGAGTGATTAACACAGACGGACGGATGACGGACAATCATGGCTTCGATTTTTACGAGATCAATTTTTATAATCTTTCCGGGATGAATATTTCGATGTGTTGCAAACGGAATGACAAAATGAATATACCCCAACCTTGGGTGGTGGGTATAAAAATAAGCGCCGCCAATATCTGTTGTAAACGAACTTAATTGTTTCAGCAATACCAACAATTAACAATAAATCGTTTGGATTGATGAACTGATTCATAAGTTGCCATAACAGTCTTGCAAACTCACACTCTCACACTCTATCACAAAAAAAAAAAAAAAATCATGCCACAAACTCATTACTCTTCGGCTAAATGATTAATGATTGGTAGGTGTGTATGTGCTAGACCAACACAACAGCATACAACCCAAACACACCACTGCAGACCACTCTCCTGTATTACAACAAGCCGCCAGTAACCCACCACATATTGACAGTGAGAACTAGCAGAGGCGCGAACAACCACAATAACAGCGTCAACGTCAATGTTAACAACAGCAAACAAAAACAACAAATAACACAAGCGCCAAAGTAATGTCGTGGTTTAAAATAACAATAATGCCCTCACACCTCCCCCCACCCCCCCCTTCTTTTCAACCCAACACCATTTGCAAGCCATAGAGATTGGTTGTGTGGTGATTTGGGGTGGAGGCTTGGAGAGGGCATTTTTATTGACAACAAAACAAGAGATGTATGATGAACACGTCTCACAAATTAAATCGCTAAATCAACCAGCAATTGTTTGGCAGCATTTTAATTGTTCACACGATGAATATTTTAAATAACAAAGCGGCGCCCTACCTCCCCACCACCTCTTGACAGTTTTTAATAATTTATTGAGTGTATTATTTAAGAGTTTGGTAATTAATACTTTCATGCCAAGCTGTCTATCTAATCGTTTAACTTTTATAAGAAATCGGGAAATTTTAGCTAAACAACAACAACAAAAAAGTTATGAATGAAGGAAATGAAGATAAGGTGGGACAATTTTTAAGTGTTAAAACTTGAAGTTAAATGGGAATCTGAACAACATATCAAACCAGGGGTTAGTTACCACTGCAGCTAATGTCATATAGTTTCTTATAACTCAATTTTGCATTTGAGCCACTTTAGGCTTAAACAAGTTAAAGCGTGCTAAGTTCAGCCAGGCCGAATCTTGGGAAACCAACACCATGGATTCTGCTAAAAATTTATACAAAATTAATTTAATTGTAGGGCATAGTTCTATTTTACATACCAAAATTCTGTCAAACCAGCAAAAGTTAAGGCTTCTACGAACCGAACAAAGATGATCGAGAGATTGCTTAACATTGGCGCTAAATCAGGTTATAGACTGATTTGGCGCAGTTGTTGGAAGTCGTAATAGAACACAAAGTGCAAAATTTCAGCCAAATCGGACAAAATTGTGGTTTGTAAGGACTCAAGAAGTCAAATCGGGAGATCGGTTTGTATTAGGGCTATATCAGGTTATATACCGATTTGGACCGTACTTGGCACAGTTATTGGAAGTCACAAAAAAACACTACATGCGTAATTTCAACTACATCGGACATAAATTGCGGCTTGTAAGGGCTCAACAAAACGAATCGGGAGATCGGTTTATGTGGGAGCTACATCAGGTTATAGACCGATTTAGACCGTACTTGGCACAGTTGTTGGAAGTCATAACAGAACATTTAGTGCAATATTTCAGCCTAATCGGACAAAATTTGCGGCTTCCAGGGACTAAAGAAGTCAAATCGGGAGATCGGTTTATGTGGGAGCTAAATCAGGTTATAGACCGATTTAGACCCTACTTGGCACAGTTGTTGGGAGTCACAATAAAACACTACATGCGAAATTTTAGCCACATCCGACAAAGATTGCGTCTTCCAGGGCTCAATAAGTCAAATCTGGAGATCGGTTTATATGGCAGCTATATCTAAATCTGAACCGATATGGCCCATTTGCAATCCCCAATGACCTACAACGATGTTACGTATCTGTGCAACATTTCAAGCAGCTAGCTTTACGTGTTCGACCGCTATCGTGATTTTGGCAGACGGACGGACTTGGCTAAATCGACTCAGAGCGTCGAGATGATATATTTACCATATGGGGTCTTAGACTAATATTTCGAGGTGTTACAAACGGTATGACTAGATTATTATATCCCCACCATATGGTGGTGGGTATAAAAAGCCAAATATTCACAGTCTTATTCACAAAACCTTAGTGATGCCTTAAAATAGGTTAATTTGACAGTTCTATAAAGGAAATCTCTCAAATATTCCAATTTTAGATCTACATTAAATTTTGTGAATAAGGCCGTAAAATCGTCTTATATACAAAAATCAATTTGTGTTTGTTTGTAAGTTTGTTTTTTTGTTTGTGTGTTTTTTATAGACTTAGAAACGGCTGAAGGGATTTTCTTAAAATTTCACAGATGGTGCATAATGACCCCTTGGTGAAAATTTGATATCTGAAGGGGGGTCGGACCCTCCCCTTACCCTAATTTTCAGAAACGCCATATCTCGGAGATGGGTGGTGCTATTTAAGCGAAATTTTGTGTGATGTCATAAAGTACCCTAAAAATAAAAATTTGGTATCCAAATTTCGGATAGGGTACCTAGGGGGGCTGCCCCACCCTAAAACCTACCAAAACACATATTTAGACCAATCACGACAATATGGGACTCAAATGAAAGGTATTTAGGATAAGAAAACCTATGTGATATCCAATTGACGGACCAAGTGCTAGGGGGACCACCCCAAGCCCCCGAACACTCCTAAATCGGACATATTTACCGACCATGGCAATATGGGACTCCATTGAAAGGTATTTGCGAGTAGAATACGAATCTGATATCAAAATGTGGGACAACGTGTCTGGGGGTCCGCCCCTTTCCCAAAAAACTCCTCAAACTGGACTTATTTACTGACCATGGGAATATGGGGCTTAAATGAAAGGTATTTGCGAGTAGAATACGAATCTGATATCCAAATATGGAACCAAGTGTTTGGGGGGGCCGCCTCTCCCCAAAAACTTCCCCCAAAGGGGACAAATTTATGACCATAGCAATATGTGGTTCAAATGAAAGGTCTTTGGGAGTAAAACACGAATTTGATATCAATATTCGGGAAAAGTGTCAATGGGGCCACGCTACCCCCACAACACCACCCAAATAGTATTTTCTGACTATTGCAATTTGAGAGCGTTTTTTAAGTGGAACACGAATCCGATATATATTTTCAAGGATAACTCACTGAGTGGCCGTCCATCCCCCAAAACACCCCCCAAGCCGGTCATGTTTGCCGACTATGAAAAAATGGGGCTCAAATGAAAGGTATTTGGGAGTAGACCATGAATCTGATATCAACATTAGGGGGCAACTGCCTACGGACGTCCCACCACAATAACAACCCCCAAATAGGACGTATTCACCAAGACAATTTCGGTCTTAAAGAGAGTGGAACTAAATATTCATAGTTTTTAGGGCCAATACCCCAAACCGGACATATTTGCTGACTTTTGCAATAAGGAGTTTAAATGAGATTAGAAAACGAATTTGATATCCAATTTTGAGGGCAATGGCAATATGGGGTTCAAATTTATGATATATGAGAATAGAGAACGTTGCTGATATATTTTCCGGGCTGAGTGTTTGGGGGACCACCCCAATCCCCAAAAGACCCCTATGTCGGGCATATTTACCGACCATGTCAATGTTGAGCTTTAATGAAAGGTATTGGGGGGTAGAGCAAGAATTGATACCCATTTTCGGGACAAATTTTCTGGGGGTCTACCCCTTGCCCAAAATACCCCACAAACAGCAATTTTTTAGTGACCATCGCAATATGGGGCACAAACAAAGGTATTTGGGTGTAGAATGCGAATTTGATACCCAAACTATTGGTTGCCCAAAAAGTAATTGCGGATTTTTTTAAAAGAAAGTAAATGCATTTTTAATACAACTTAGAATGAACTTTAATCAAATATACTTTTTTACACTTTTTTTCTAAAGCAAGCTAAAAGTAACAGCTGATAACTGACAGAAGAAAGAATGCAATTACAGAGTCACAAGCTGCGAAAAAAATTGTCAACGCCGACTTTATAAAAAATCCGCAATTACTTTTTGGGCAACCCAATATATGTCAGTAAGATATTCTATTCTCGTTTGCTGTTATATGATTACTTTTCTCAATCATGTAGCACTACAACAATTATTTGAAACCATTTCTTTTCTAGCAAATTTGTCTTTACTCTTTAACAACTACTCTCGGCATGTTCAGTTTTGCAATTTATCACCTCTCACATCTCTACAAACTAAACAACAATGCCTTCCATTAGTTACAACACAAAAAAAAAAAAAAACAAAATCCATATCGTAATTATAAAAATCCTTAGGGAGATCGATGTAATTTCACATTGTCGTTAATCCATATCAAAATTCACTTCATCATAATTAATCATGGAAGGGTGGAGGCTGGGTGGAGACTGGGTGGAGGATTGTTGGCATATTCGAATTCCACACCCACTGGCAGGGTGCCTAATGTGTTTTGCGAATGCAATTTATGAACTGCGACAGTTCATCTTTTGTTTAGTTTTTTCGCAGAGATTTGAAGCGTGTCCACACGTTCATTGGCCCCTGTTGTATGGCACTGTGAGCTGGTGCGTGTGTCGTCCAGCAACAGCAACAGCAGCGCACATGTCGCGTGTACAAAACACGCATTAGTTTACATTATTAATACGCTTGGCGTGTGAGTGACACGTCACAGTGTCCATTTAACTCACAGAACAGTTGGGGCCATACCGGATGTTGTTGGTCCGGGGGGTTTGGACGTTTTTAAAATCGGCAGGGGATGGGGACATGCACTGCAGATTATGTTGCTGTCATTGCAAAGTTTTGAGCCACGCTGTAAACAAAGAGAAGGGTTAATGTCGGCTACTCGCATAGTATGAAGCACTCATATTTTAATTCATTATATTATGCTCAGAATGTTGCCAGTTTTGTTATGTGTTTGTTATGTCGGTGTTTGGTGTATATTATTTGCAATGTGAACATGTTCACAGTGCACTTTCATTAGCGAAATTCAAAAAGAATTGTGACGAAATCTTTATTGGTTTTTTTTCTTAAATTTTTTTAAAATTTGAGTTTTTGTTTTCAGAAAATTGCCATTTTGGAAATAGGACCACAAGCGAAGATTTGGCCATCCCAAAAAATTTTCGAAATACCGAGGCGACCAATTTTAGGGGCCTGTCAAAAGGCGTCCGTATTACCTAGGACCTTGAAACTTGAAAATTTCAATTAGATCTGGCAAAATTTCAATGGCACTATCGATGTTCTATTTTTTTGGCTGAATATCGATGTGTATATTTCCTATCGATACTATGATCAAAATTTAATTTTTTGCAAAATTAAACAAAAACAAGTAAAAAGGCGTTAAGTTCGGGCGGGCCGAATTTTGGATACCCACCACCTCGGGTAAGTATGTAAACCACCTTTCGTCAAAATCCGGTGAAGAATGCATAAGGTACGCATAGTAGCTATATAGAAATATGTTCCGACTTGGACCAAATACTTATAAGTACAAGTCATTGTTCAATTGTGGCCTTTTTAGTAGCTATATCTAAAAATAAACCAATCTGAACCATATACGACACGGATTTCGAAAAGCCTAACATAAGTCACTGTGTCAAATTTCAACGAAATCGGATTATAAATATGCCTTTTAAGGGGCCAGGACTTTAAATCGAGATATCGGTGAATATGGCAGCTATATCCAAATCTGGACCGACCTGAACCAAATTAAAGACGAATGTCGAATGTCCCAAATTTGTGCGAAATCAGGCAATACGTGTGACCTTTATGGCCCCAAAACCATAAATCGAGAGATCGGTCAATATGGCAGCTATATTAAAATCTGGACCGATCTGTGCCATATTGCAAAAGTGTATCGAGGTGCCTAACACAACTCACTGTCCCAAATTTCAGCGACATCGGACAATAAATGCGCCTTTTATTGGCGCAGCACCTTAAATTGAGAGATCGGTCTACATGGCAGCTATATCCAAATCTGGACCGATCTGTGTCATATTGCAGAAGTATATCGAGGTGCCTAGCACAACTCACTGTCCTAAATTTCGGCGAAATCGGACAATAAATGCGCCTTTTATGGGCCCAAAACCTTAAATCGAGAGATCGGTCTATATGACAGTTATATCCAAATCTGGACCGATTTGGGCCAAATTGCAGAATGATGTCGAAGGGTCTAACACAACTCACTGTCCCATATTGCAGGAAAATGGGATGATTAATGTGGCTTTTATGGGCCTAAGACCCTAAATAGACGGATCGGTCTATATGACAGCTATATCCAATTCCGAACCGATCTAGGCCAGATTGAAGAAGGATATCAAGTGGCTTAACGCAACTCACTGTCCCAAATTTCAGCGACATCGGACAATAAATGCGCCTTTTATAGGCCTAACACCTTGAATCGAGAAATCGGTCTATATGGAAGTTATATCCAAATCTGGACCGATTTGGGCCAAATTAATAAAGAATGTCGAAGGGTCTAACACAACTCACTGTCCCAAATTTCGGCGACATCGGACAATAAATGCGCCATTTATGGGCCCAAAACCTTAAATCGAGAGATCGGTCTATATGGCAGCTATATCCAAATCTGGACCGATCTGGGCCAAATTGCAGAATGATGTCGAAGGGTCTAACACAACTCACTGTCCCAAATTGCAGGAAAATGGGATGATAAATGTGGCTTTTATGGGCCTAAGACCCTAAATAGACGGATCAGTCTATATGACAGCTATATCCAAATCTGAACCGATTTGGGCCAGATTGAAGAAGGATATCGAGTGGCTTAACGCAACTCACTCCCAAACTTCAGCGACATCGGACAATAAATGCGCTTTTTATAGGCCTAAAACCTTAAATCGAGAATTCGGTCTATATGGAAGCTATATCCAATTCTGGACCGATTTGGACCAAATTAATGAAGGATGTCGAAGGGCCCAACGCAACTCACTGTCCCAAATTTCGGCGTCATCGGACAATAAATGCGCCATTTATGGGCCCAAAACCTTAAATCTAGAGATTGGCCTATATAGCAGCTATATCCAAATCTGGATCGATCTGGGCCACATTTAAAAAGGATATCGAAGAACCTAACACAACTTACTGTCCCAAATTTCAGCAAAATCGGCTAATAAATGTAGCTTTTATGGGCCTAAGACCCTAAATCGGCGTATCGGTCTATATGCAACTATATCCAAATCTGGACCGATTTGAGCCAAATTGAAGAGAAGGGTCCAAGGGCCTAACATAACTCACTGTCCCAAATTTCACCGAAATAGGATAATAAATGTGGCTTTTATTGGCCAAAGACCCTAAATCGGCGGATCGGTCTATATGGCAGCTATACCCAAATCTGCACTGAGCTGAGCCACCTTGACGAAGGATCTCTGAGGCCCTACCACGACTCACTGTCCCAAATTTCAGCCAAATCGGATAATAAATGTGGCTTTTAAGGCCTAAGACCCTAAATCGGCGGATCGGTCTATATGGGGGCTATATCAATATATAGTCCGATATAGCCCATCTTCAAACTTTACCTGCTTATACAAAAAAAACAGAATCTGTGCAAAATTTCAGCTCAATATTTCTATTTTTAATGACTGTAGCGTGATTTCAACAGACAGACGGACGGACATGGCTAGATCGTCTTAGATTTTTACGCTGATCGAGAATATATTTATTTTATAGGATCGGAAATGGATATTTCGATGTGTTGCAAACGAAATGACAAAATGAATATACCCCCATCCTTCGGTGGTGGGTATAATAAGCGATGCGACACTAAATGTATCCCATGCAATGTATCTTGCACCTATAGAGGGCGCAATTTTCATCCGATTGCATTGTGTTGAACCGCTCGACATCCCATGAGAGTTTTGTCTAGTTCTTTGCATATTTCAATATAGCTGCTAAGGTTTTATAAGCAGTGCTTGTTTTATACCCTCCACCATAGGATGGGGCTATACTAATTTCGTCATTCTGTTTGTAACACCGTGAAATATGTGTAAAAGATCCTATAAAGTATATATATTCTTGATCTTAATGTCATTTTAAGTCGATCTAGCCGTGACCATTCATCCGTCCATCCTTCCGTCCTTTTATGGTCCGAATCAAACTATAACTCTATATAGCTCCAATTGCATAAAGTTCTTAATCATTATTCTTTGTTTGCCTTAAAAGTGATACCGCGCGAAGAACTCGACAAATGCGATCCATGGTGGATGGTATATAAGATTCGGTCCGGCCGAATTTAGCACTCTCTTACTTGTTTTAAACAAGACTTTACGTAATGGGATTAATATGTGTTGTGTGAGGTACCCACACCTCCAAAGTTCAGACAGGCTAAACTAAATGTGTTTTTATTTGTTGTACATAGATAGGCAAAGTTAAATGATGGTCTATATAGGACAATATTTTGATATAACTTCCATATTAACCGAACTTATGATTTTGGGTCTTGGCCCCAGAGAACTGACATTGCCCGATTTCACTTAAACCTAGCACTGTGTGTACGGCCTGAAGACATCTCTGCAAAGTATAGTCCAAGTCGAACCATATTTTTATATAGCTGTCATATCGACCGATGCCCCGCTTTAAGGTCCAGTTTCCATAGAACGAACTTTTCCAGTTAGGAATATATGTGGGTAAAGATCTCTCCAGAGGAGAGAGAGAGAGATGTAGCATTAAATACAGTGCATCAGATGGTGTCGTCCTCAGTGCGGCTGTAATGCACAAATAAGAGATCTTTTGGATCCGGTTGAGTATTGAGCAGTTGGTGGACTTTTGAAGCGCCGTCCACCAGACCACAACACCAACCATATTTTTATATAGCTGCCATATCGAACGATGCCCCGATTTAAGGCCCAGTTTCCATAGAACGAACTTTTATTATGCGATTTTGCCAAAATTAAGAACAGTGAGTGCTGTTAAACCCCTCGACAACCTCTCTTAGCATGGTCCAGTTAGGAACATATTTGGGTAAAGATGGGGTATAAGTATGTCGATCTCCCGAAAATAGGTCTTGACACCATATAAAGCACATTTTTCACGCGTTTTTGCTAAAATTTAGCACAGCCATTCATGTACGGTTCCTCGCCATCCTTCCAGAGTATGGTCTAGATCGGTATATATTTGAGTATAGCTGCCATATACAACGATCTTCCAATTTAAGGTCTGGAGCCCATAAACGCAAGAGTGCAAGAGTTTTTCTAAATTTTGTCTAAGTTGTTAACCACTGTCACAGGTCAATAAACTTCAATGTCATCCTTTGCATGTTGCTTGCCTTGTCCCATGCTAGTTGAGTAGCATCAACAAGTACTGCACAAATCTCAAGAGGAATTAAAAACTGATATTAACAGCAAAACGCAACAAAATATGTATAACGAAGGACAATAAAGGCAAAAGAAGTAGTGCCACATATGAATTATTGATTTGTTTGTGTAAATTTAAATAAATTGCAAAAAAAGCCATTCCCTACTGGTGACAGGATTGCTACAACAGCATTGCGTTTTCAATAATAGGAGAATAAACTGGTATGATGTCTGATTAAAGGAGGCACATGAAAACACACACACACACTTGCATTGTGTGTAAACCTAGGTCCGATAAAACGTAAGAGTTAATAGCTGTGTTACTATGTCAGATTTTCATGAGGTTATATTGAATACAAAAAGACGAACAAAAAAAAAAAATAATAAACTTGATATAAAATGTGCAAAAAGACAACGAGGGAAGTTTAAACAAGTAAAAGCGTGCCAAGTTCGGCCGGGCCGAAACTTACATACCCTGCACCATGGATCGCATTTGCGAGTTCTTTTCCCGACATCTCTTCTTAGGTAAAAAAGGATATAAGAAAAGATTTGCTCTGCTATTAGAGCGATATCAAGATATGGTCCGGTTTGGACCACAATTAAATTACATGTTGGAGACCTGTGTAAAATGTCAGCCAATTCGAATCGCCCTTTGGAGGCTCAAAAAGTAAAATAGAGAGATCGATTTGTATGGGAGCTGTATCAGACTATAGATTGATTTAAACCATAATAAACACGCATATTGATGATCATGAGAAAATGCATTGTACAAAATTTCAGGCAAATCAGATAATAATTGCGACCTCTAGAGGCCAAAGAAGTCAAGATCCCAGATCGGTTTATATGGCAGCTATATCAGGTTATGAACCGATTTGAACCTTATTTGACACTTGTTGAAAGTAAGAATGAAATTCGTCATGCAAAATTTCAGCCAAATCGGATAAGAATTGTGCCCTCTAGAGGCTCAAGAAGTCAAGTCCCCAGATCTATTTATATGGCAGCTATATCAGGTTATGGACCGATTTGAACCATACTTAGTACAGATGTTGGCTATGATAACAAAACACGTCGTGCAAAATTTCATTCCAATCGGATTCGAATCGCGCACTCTAGAGGCTCAAGAAGTCAAGACCCAAGACCGGTTTATATGGCAGCTATATCAGGTTATAGACCGATTTGAACCATACTTAGCACAGTTGTTGGATATGATAGCAAAACACGTCGTGCAAAATTTCATTCCAATCGGATAGGAATTGCGCCCTCTAGAGGCTCAAGAAGTCAAGACCCAAGATCGGTTTATATGGCAGCTATATCAGGTTGTAGACCGATTTGAATCATACTTAGAACAGTTGTTGGATATGGAAACAAAACACGTCGTGCAAAATTTCATTCAAATCGAATAAGAATTGTGCACTCTAGAGGCTCAAGAAGTCAAAACCCATGATCGGTTTATATGGCAGCTATATCAGGTTATAGACCGATATGAGCCATACTTGGCACAGTTGTTGGATATCATAACAAAACACGTCGCGCAAAATTTTATTCCAATCGGATAAGAATTGTGCACTCTAGAGGCTCAAGAAGTCAAGACCCAAGATCGGTTTATATGGCAGCTATATCAGGGTATTGACCGATATGAGCCATACTTGGCACAGTTGTTGGATATGGTAGCAAAACACGTCGTGCAAACTTTCATTGCAACCGGGAAAGAATTGCGCACTCTAGAGGCTCAAGAAGTCAAGACCCAAGATCGGTTTATATGGCAGCTATATCAAAACGTGGACCGATATGGCCCATTTACAACACCAACCGACCTACACTAATAGGAAGTATTTGTGCAAAATTTCAAGCGGCTAGTTTTACTCCTTCGGAAGTTAGCGTGCTTTCGACAGACAGACGGACGGACATGGCTAGATTGACATAAAATATCGCAACTATCAAGAATATATATACTTTATGGGGTCTCAGACGAATATTTCGAGTAGTTACAAACAGAATGACGAAATTAGTATGCCCCCCCATCCTATGGTGGAGTGTATAAAAACGATGGCAAAACACACACACACACAGAAGGTGTTCTATAGTCTCTTCTTCTGCGATATCCTCACAGCTTTTGCAAAAGTCGTTACTGGCAACCTTTAGTCTGTCAGTATGTTTTCCGATTTGACAGTGACCTGTCATAACGGACACAATGACTGAGACGTCTGTTCTAGCCCGTAACAGCAAAGCGGTAGACCTCTTCAAGTCTAAATTAGGCCACATAGTTGTGTGAACATCTATCATTTGTTGTCCTTCGGGCCTGGTCCTGAAAACTTATCTTACATGCCGCCAGAGGCATACCCACTGATTTTAGTATCTCTGGAATGTGTCGGGTAGTTCCTAGTCTCGCAAGCTCGCCCGCTTCCCTGGGATATCTTTGTGGCCCGGCATCCAGAACATGTGGATTTTGGACTGATTCGCCATCTCGTTGAGAGATCCGCGACAGTCGAGGGAGGTTTTTGTGTTCAGAAACGTTTTCTCCAGGGATTTCATAGCCACCTGGCTGTCTGAGAAGATATTTATGACATTCGTCGTTATGACATTATATCTCAGTCATCCCACAACTTACTTAATTGCAAGGATGTCCACTTGATGCACATGGCAGTGGTTGGGTAACCTTTTCGATATGACCAGTTCTAGATCTTTAGAGTACACCCCAAAGCTCAACTGGTCGTCTAGTTTGGAACCCTCCGTATAGAAGTCTATGTAACTTCTTTTACAAGGGATATCGTAGTCAAAAAGCAGCTCAGGTAGGGTGTAAACCACACTTCCTGGAATATCGGACATTTTTATCAAGGATAACACAGTGTTCGTAACCGCCACATGACAAAAGAGAAAGCTCCCTTAACCTCACAGTGGCAGTGGTCGCTGCAATTTCTCTAGCCACAATGTCCAGAGGAGAGAGAGAGAGAGAGATGTAGCATGAAATACAGTCCATCAGATGGTGTCGTCCTCAGTCCGGTTGAGTATTGAGCAGTTGGTGGACTTTTGAAGCACCGTCCACCAGACCACAACACCATATATCATTATAAGTCTGACAACTGCAGTATATACCCTATGCATGACAATGGCAATCTTGCAGGTGTATAGGTAGGGCAAGAGTTGCCTTTATTCGTGATCGTCGTAAAAATCTAAGACGATCTAGCCATGTCCTTCCGTACGTCTGTCTGTTGAAATCACGCTATAGGCTTAAAAATGGAGATTATTTTGTTTTTTGTTATAGGCAGGTTATTTTGTTATAGCCCTCATATATCGGGCTTTCCATTGTGGATACCAATGAAATTCCTCATTTCAGTCTTTACAAAAAGAGGTAATGAGCTAAAACATAGCCCAGATTCTGTTTTTGTCCATAAGCAGGTTCAGTTCGAATATGGGCTATATCGGACTAAATATTGATATAGTCAACATATAGACCGATCTGGCGATTTAAGGGCTTAGGTCCATAAAGGCCACATTTATTATCCGATTTTGCTCAAATTTGGAACAGTGAGTTGTGTCAGGCCACTAGACATCTTTTTTCAATTTGGCCCAGATCGGTTCAGATATGAATTTAGCTGTTATATAGACCTATCCGCCGATTTAAGGTCTTGGGTCCGTAATAGGCGCATTTATTATCTGATATCGTTAAAATTTGAGACAGTGAGTTGTGTTAAGCCCTTCGACATCTTTTTTTAATTTGGCCCAGATCGATTCAGATTTGGATATAGCTGCCGTATAGTGCGGTCTCTCGATTTAAGGTCTTTGACCCATAAAACGGGCATTTTTTGTCCAATTTCGCTGAAATTTAGGACTGTGAGTTGTGTTACTCCTGTCGATATCCCTCTTGAAGACGGCCCAGGTCGGTTCATATTTTGATATAGCTGCCATACAGACCGATCTCTTGTTTTAAGGTCTTAGCCCCATGAAAGGCGCATCTTTTATCCTTGGGACCTAAATTTTAATACCATATTCCTTTTTTTCGATCTGTCCACCTTTGATTATGGGTTATGTTTGTGGAGGGTCCGGTCCGAGCCCCTTCCGATAACAATAAATTATATAGCCTATGTTTCCTTCCAGACCAACCTATACATAATGTGAATTTCGAGAAAATCGGTTCTGCCGTTTTTCAATCTTTACGGAAGTATCCGTATCCTATATATCTGTGATTGGCTAATGTGCCCATTTTGGGCGTTTTTGTGGAGGTGGTGTGACCCTCTTTACTTCTACATGAATTTGTATGCCAGATTCGTTATCTACTCCCGCATACTTTTCATTTCATACCCACATTGTCCTTGTCGGTCCACTTTTGATTTTGGGCGGTGTTTTTGAGGTAAGGGTGGAGGGTCCTCCCCCTTCCGTTATCAATAAATTATAAAGTCTATTCCTACTTCCTGACCATATTCGTAATCTATTCCCGAATACCTTTCATTTGAGTCCCATATTGCTATGATCGTCAAATAAACCTATTTTAAGGGGTTTCGGGGCTGGGGCGGCCCCCCTGGTACTTGGACCTAACTTTTAATATGAAATTCGTACTCTAGCTTATTATACAGGTATTATACAGCCGGCACCGCCCGACGTTTACCTTTCCCTACTGGTTGTCCATTATCCCCCGTTTGCCTTTAAATAAATACCAGGCAAATAATAGGATTCGAACCTGTCGAACTTTGAACGCTTTCACTTGTTTTTTCAATCTCCTCAAAATTACCCAAACTATCACACCACACCCCTTTGTAATGTGCGTATAAACAAAGGAGTCACATTCGTGCTACGTCCAGTTTACTTTGCTGCATAAACAGCAACAAAGTGCAAGATGTACAAAAAATGTTCAAACGACAACAAGCCGAGATGATAATCGCCACGTAAATTGTAAAATAAATAGTCACGTGATGCCTTTTTCATTTTGTGCAACCGCATTCGAAATAAACCCAAACACAATCAGATAAAACCGCATAAGCACACAGTGAGTGCTAAAGAAAATAAAAAAAAAATCCTAAAGCGGGGATATGTACCATTCCAAACATATAAAAATAGATTTTTAGCTAATATAACATTTCAAAGTCACAGATTTAAATTTTGGGGAAATCATTGCCCCTTTATGGTATAAAGACCCTAAGCGCCCTCTAGAAGTTCAAGGAATCAAGATCCGAGATCTGATTATATGGGAGCTACATCAAGTTATGAACCGATTTGAACTGTTCTTGGCGCAGTTGTTAAAAGTTAGGATAAAAAACACTTCATGCAAAATTTGAATCAAATCGGAAAATAATTGCGCCCTCTAGCGGCTCAAGAAGTCAAGATCCGAGATTGGTTAATATGGGAGCTACATCAAGTTATGAACCGATTTGAACTGTTCTTGGCACAGTTGTTAAAAGTTGAACAAAAAACACTTCATGCTAAATTTCAGTCAAATCGGAAAATAATTGCGACCTCTAGCGGCTCAAGACGCCAAGATCCGAGATTGGTTAGTATGGGAGCTATATCAGATTGAGAACCGATTTGAACCGTACTTGGCGCAGTTATTGAAAGTTGGATCAAAACACTTCGTGCCAAATTTCAGTCAATTCGGATAATTATTGCGCCCTCTAGCGGCTCAAGAAGTCAGGATCCGAGATCGGTTAATATCGGAGCTATATCAGATTGTGAACCGTACTTGGGGCAGTTATTGAAAGTTGGATCAAAACACTTGGTGCAAAATTTCAGTCAATTGGTATAATTATTGCGCCCTCTAGCGGCTCAAGAAGTCAAGATCCGAGATCGGTTAATATAGGAGCTATATCAGGTTGTAAACCGATTTAGGCCGTATTTGGCACGGCTGTTGACGGGCAAACCAAATCACTTCATGCTAAATTTAAGTCAATTCGGATAATTATTGCGCCCCCTAGAGGCTTAAGAAGCCAAGATCCGAGATGGGTTAATATCGGAGCTACATCAGGTTGTGAATCGATTTGAACCACAAAATTTCATTCAAATCGGATAATTATTGCGCCCTCCAGCAGCTCAAGAAGTCAAGATCTAAGATCGGTTTACACGGCAGCTATATCAGGATATGGACCAATTTGAACCATACTTGGCACAGTTGTGGGATATAGAAACAAAACACGTCGTGCAAAATTTCATTCCAATCGGATAATAATTGCGCACTCTAGAGGCTCAAGAAATCAAGACCCAAGATCGGTTTATATGGCTTAGTATGTCTAGAAGATTAAGTTTATATATACTTCGTTGGGCCTCAGATCAACATTTCGACGTGTTACAAACGGAACGATGAAATTAGAATACCATCCATCCAATAGTGTAGGGTTTAACAAGTTAAAAGGCGTTAAGTTCGGCCGGACCGCACTTTCGATACCCACCACCTCGGGTATATATATAAACCACCTTTTATCAAAATCCGGTGAAAATTCCATACCTTATTTCCCATAGCAGTTATATCGAAATATGTTCCGATTTGGACCAAATACTAATAAGTACGAGTCGTTGTTCAATTGTGTTTTACAAAATATTGGTCTTTTTAGTAGCTATATCTAAAAATAAACCGATCTGAAACATATACAACATGGATGTCGAAAAGCCTAATATAAGTCAATGTGTCAAATTTAAGGTCTACATGGCAGCTATATCCAAAACTGGACCGATTTTGGTCAAGTTGCAGAAAAATGTCGAAAAGCCTAAAACAACTCGCTGTCCCAAATTTCAGCGATTTCGGACAATAAATGCGCCTTTTATGGCCCCAAAACCTAAAACCGGGCGATCGGTCAATATGGCAGCTATATCCAAATCTGGACCGATCTGAGCCAAATTAACAAAGTATGTCGAAGGGTCCAACACAACTCAATGTCCCAAATTTCAGCAAAATCAGATAATAAATGTGGCTTTTATAGTCGTAAGACCCTAAATCGGAGGATCGGTCTATATGGCAGCTATATCCAAATCTGGACCGATCTGAGCCAAATAGACGAAGGATGTCGAAGGGCCTCACACAACTCACTGTCCCAAATTTCAGCAAAATCGGATAATAAATGTGGCTTTTATTGGCCTAAGACCCTAAGTCGGCGGATCGGTCTATATGGCAGCTATATCCAAATCTGAACCAAATTGACAAAGGATGTCGAATGGCCTAATACAACTCACTATCCCAAATTTCAGCAAAATCGGATAATAAATGTGGCTTTTATTGGCCTAAGACCCTAAATCGGAGGATCGGTCTATATGGTAGCTATATCCAAATCTTCACCGATCTTAGCCAAATTGACGAAGAATCTCGGAGGGCCTAACACGACTCACTGTACCAAATTTCAGCAAAATTGGATAATAAATATGGCTTTTATGGGCCTGAGACCCTAAATCGGAGGATCGGTCTATATGGCAGCTATATCCAAATGTAGACCGATCTGGGCCTAATTGACGAAGGATGTCGATGGACCTAACACAACTCATTGTCTCAAATTTCAGCAAGATCGGTTAATAAATGTGGCTTTTATGGGCCTAAGACCCTGAATCGGAGGATCGGTCTATATGGCAGCTATATGCAAATCTGGACCGATCTGGGCCAAATTGACAGAGGATGTCGAAGGGACAAACACAACTCATTGTCTGAAATTTCAGCAAAATTGGATAAAACATGTGGCTTTTATGGGCCTAAGACCCTAAATCGGAGGATCGGTCTATATGGCAGCTATATCCAAATGTAGACCGATCTGGGCCAAATTGACGAGGGATGTCGAAGGGCCTCACACAACTCACTGTCCCAAATTTCAGCAAAATCGGATAATAAATGTGGCTTTTATTGGCCTAAGACCCTAAGTCGGCGGATCGGTCTATATGGCAGCTATATCCAAATCTGAACCAAATTGACAAAGGATGTCGAATGGCCTAATACAACTCACTATCCCAAATTTCAGCAAAATCGGATAATAAATGTGGCTTTTATTGGCCTAAGACCCTAAATCGGAGGATCGGTCTATATGGTAGCTATATCCAAATCTTCACCGATCTTAGCCAAATTGACGAAGAATCTCGGAGGGCCTAACACGACTCACTGTACCAAATTTCAGCAAAATTGGATAATAAATATGGCTTTTATGGGCCTGAGACCCTAAATCGGAGGATCGGTCTATATGGCAGCTATATCCAAATGTAGACCGATCTGGGCCAAATTGACGAGGGATGTCGAAGGGCCTAACGCAACTCACTGTCCCAAATTTCAGCAAAATCGGATAATAAATGTGGCTTTTACGAGCCTAAGACCCTAAATCGGAGGATCGGTCTATATGGTAGCTATATCCAAATCTGAACCTATCTGAATTAAATTGATTAAAGATGTCGAAAGGCCTAACACAACTCACTGTCCTAAATTTCAGCAAAATCGGATAATAAATGTGGCTTTTATGGACCTAAGACCCTAAATCTTAGGATCGGTCTAAATGGCAGCTATATCCAAATCCGGACCGATCTGAGCCAAATTGACGAAAAATGTCGAAGGGCCCAACACAACTCACTGTCCTAAATTTCAGCAAAATCGGATAATAAATGTGGCTTTTATGGGCGTAAGACCCTAAATCGGAGGATCGGTCTATATGGCAGCTATATCCAAATCTGAACCTATCTGAACCAAATTGACAAAGGATGTCGAAGGGCCTAACGCAACTCACTGTCCCAAATTTCAGCAGAATCGGATAATAAATGTGGCTTTTATTGGCCTAAGACCCTAAATCGGCGGATCGATCTATATGGGGGCTATATCAAGATATAGTCCGATATAGCCCATCTTCGAACTTAACCTGCTTATGGAAAGAAGCAAGAAAAGAATCTGTGCAAAGTTTCAGATCAATATCTCTATTTTTGAAGACTGTAGCATGATTTCAACAGACAGAAGGACGGACTTGTCTAGATCGTCTTAGATGTTTACGCTGATCAAGAATATATACACCTTATAGGGTCGGAAATGGATATTTCGATGTGTTGCCCACCACCATTTTATACCCACCATATTTCGGTGGTGGGTATAAAAAGAGGTCTCTAAGGGTTTAAAACCAAAATTAACAGTTCGGTCTATTCGATACGAAAAGCAGTCGACCTAGTCCAACTCTCTGTTCTAAATTTTTTGACGCTGAAGGCCTGGGTTCGAATCCTGGCGAGACCATCAGAAAAAATGTTCAGCGATGGTTTCCACCTCCTAAAGCTGGCAACATTTGTCAGGTACTATGCCATGTAAAACTTCTCTCCAAAAAGGTGTCGCACTGCAGCACGCCATTCGGACTCGGCTATAAAATGGAGGCCCCTTACCATTGAGCTTAAAAACTTGAATCGGACTGCACTCATTGATATGTGAGAAGTTTGCCTCTGTTCCTTAGTGGAATGTTCTTGGGCGAAATTTGCATTTTGCATTTTACTATGAAACATATTTGCAAGCATTATTTAAATTTCAGTTAATTTAAGCTACTCAAGTCATTCATATCAGCTATTCATGAAGGCACCTTTAATGTTAAACCTTTTTCTTATGTGTTCAACAAAAAAGACGAAATCTTCTAAAATTTTACATCTCAAGCTTTCCAGTTCAGATTTTTAATGAAAATGCATTTCAGTAATGTATGCTTGAAACTTCTTCTTAGTGTTTTTTTTTACTTCTTCTTCTTCTTTACGCTGGTGTTGCATTTGCACACTGCTGACTTTTAATGTATCGAGGCTGCTTCTTCCCAAGCGCATCTAAGGCAGAAGACAGGAAAACAAACAGGATGCCATAGGATGCTAGCTAGCAACAACAAGGAACATATTCTGCCCTTATTTTTAGAACGTGATCAGTGGCTTATGGACGCTCGTGTCAATGTCAGTAGCACGCTTACATTGTATGCACGCCCCACTGGGCATAGGTGATATAAACAGGGTTGCCAAAAATAAAAATTTTTAAAATTGAATTTTAAGGAAAAAATTCTTTTAAATTTTAAGTTTCTGTCATAGAAAGTTTGGCAATAATTAAATTTTATATAGAACTAGTTGAACCGGGCCCGCTCCGCTGCGCCTTCCTTTACCCTCAAACACTTAGCCCTGAAAATATATCTGCTTCGTGCTCTACTCTCAAATATTTCAACCCCTTATTGCAAAAGTCGGCAAATATGTCCTGTATGGAGTATGGACCCTAAAAACTGTCACTATCGAGATCCACTCCCTTTAAGATCCAAATTGTCATGGTGAGCAAATACGTCCTATTTGGGGGTTGTTATGGTGGTGGGACGTCCCCTAGGCAGTTGGTCCCGAATGTTGGTATCAGATGCGTGGTCTTCTCCCAAATACCTCTCATTTGAGCCCCATATGGATAGTCGGCAAACATGATCGGTTTGGGGGGTGTTTGGAGGATGGGGCGGCCGTTTAGTGTCTTGTTCCTGAAAATATATATCATATTGGAGTTCTACTCTGAAGTACCTCTTATTATAGCCCTATATTGGAATGATCAGCAAATACGTCCTATATGGGTGGTGTTACGGGGGTAAAGTGGCCCCATAGACACTTTTTCCCGAATATTAATATCTAAGTCGTGCTTCACTCCCAAAGGCCTTTCATTTGAGCCCCATATTGCCTTGGTCGTAATTTTGTCCTCTTTGGGGGGTGTTTTTGGAAGCGGTGGCCCTCCAAACACTTGACCCCACATTTGAATATCAGATTCCTATTTTACGCTCAAATACCTTTCATTTGAGCCCCATATTGCCATGGTCAGTAGGTTAGGTTGAAAAGGTTAGGTTAGTAGGTTAGGCCGCATGCCACTATGAACATACACCTAAGCCTGTAATCGGCTTGTAGTGCGCCCTAAAAAACTATAAAGTATCCTCTTAAAAGAAAATTTTAAGTTAGGAATTCCGTGCTACTTACAAAATGCCTAAGTGTTTTCAATACCACTCCCCTAAGCCGGTTCATGTCTAATATTGTGTCTCCACCTAAGTACCGGTATCTGTTGGACGCGAAAGCCGGGCAATGACAAGGGAAAAGCTCCAACGTCTCATCATCTTACACGCATGCCCTACACATGCTATCACTTGCCGCACCGATTTTACATAAGTGAGCTCTTAGTCCTATGTATCCCGTTATGATACCAATAGCTATACTGACCTTCCTTTCAGTAATAGCCTCGTTTTCTCACGATCTGGATCCCCCATAGGATTTTCGCCATCCTACTGACCGTTTAGATGTTCCACAATGTTTCATGCGCATTCGTCGCCCACTCCCTTAACTCGAACTGCGTCGACCCGAAAGGTTTCGGGTTAACCAAGTTTATTGACGGCAGTCCTCTGGCCTTCACCGCCAAATCCTCTGCCCTTTTATTTCCTCTTACTCCGTTATGGCACGGCACCCAATCGATGCGGATTTTCCCATCCTCAGAAAAGGCGTTAATCTCCTTCTTACACTGCAGGACTGTTGCTATTGCCCCTATGGCAATTTTATTGTCGGTAAAGATGTTCACACTCGACGTCCTCACGTTAGCACCACACCACTTTACGCATTCCGTGATAGCCCGGATCTCCGCCTGCAGGACCGTATTATGGTCAGGCAGTCTAAAACAGATCTCAGTTCCTGGGTTCTCAATGTAAACCCCCAGGCCCACTCTGTCCTCTAGCTTTGATCCATCCTTGTCATGGTCAGTTAATAAGTCCCGTTTGGGGAAGGGTTGGACCCCAGAAAATTCGTTCCACATTTGGATATCAGATTCGTATTCTAGTCGCAAATACCTTCAATATTGCCATGGTGGGTCAATATGTTCAATTTAGGGGTGTTTTGGGGGCTGGGGTGGTCCCCCTAACACTTGGTCCGGCAATTGGATATCCGCTACGTTTTCCTATCCTAAATACCTTTCATTTGAGTCCCATATAGTCGTGAGTGGTCTAAATATATATTTGGTAGGTTTTGGGGGTAGGGCGTCCCCCTTAGGTACCCCACCCGAATTTGAATACTAAATTTTTATTTTTAGGTTACTATAAGAGACCATGCAAAATTTCGCCTAAGTCGCAATACACATCAACGAGATTTGGCGTTTCTGAAAATTAGGGTAGAGGGGAGGGTCCGCCCCACTTCAGGTAAAAAGAATGTAGTACCCTATTTTCACCACGGGGTCATTATGCACCATCAGTGAAAATTTCATCAAAATCGGTTCAGCCTTTTTTGAGTCTATAAGGAACACACAAACAAACACAGTAGTGATGTTTATACCCTACACCACTACTGTGGTACAGGGTATTATAACTTAGTGCATTTGATTGTAACACCCAAAAGGAAGAGAAATAGACCCATTGATAAGTATACCGATCGACTCAGAATCACTTTCTGATTCGATTTATTGTAGCTATGTCCGTCTGTCTGTCCATGTTAATTTGTGTAGAAACTACAGGTCGCAATTTTTATCCGATCGTCTTCAAATTTGGTATGGGCATGTGTTTTCGCCTAGAGACGAAGCCTATTGAAATTGGAAAAAATCGGTTCAGATTTGGATATAGCTTTCAAATATATGTTCGTCCGATTTGTAGTAATACAGCAATAAAATGGTCATTTGTTAACCGATTATCTTGAAATTTGGCAGGAAGGATTTTCATATGACTGTCGATGTTACTGGTAAATTTTAAAGAAATCGGTTCAGATTTGGATATAGCTTCCATATATATGTTCGTCCGATTTGCAGTAATACTGCAATAAAATGGTAATTTGTTAACCGATTCTCTCAAAATTTGGTAGTAAGAACTTTCTTATGACTCTTGGTGTTATATGTAAATTTCATAGAAATCGGTTCAGATTTCGATATAGCTCCCATATATATGATCGTCCGATTTGGAGTAATACAGCAATAAAATGGTCATTTGTTAACCGATTATCTTGAAATTTGGCAGGAAGGATTTTCTTATGACTGTCGATGTTACTGGTAAATTTTAAAGAAATCGGTTCAGATTTGGATATAGCTTCCATATATATGTTCGTCCGATTTTCAGTAATACAGCAATAAAATGGCCATTTGTTAACCGATTCTCTCAAAAATTGGAAGGAATGTTTTTCTTATGACTCTTGATGTTACTTGTGAATTTCATACAAATCGGTTCAGATTTGGATATAGCTCCCATATATATGATCGTCCGATTTGGAGTAATACAGCAATAAAATGATCATTTATTAACCGATTTTATCGAAATATGGCATGAATGATTTTCTTATGACTCGATATTGCTGGTAAATTTCATAGAAATCGGTTCAGATTTATAAATAGCTCCCATATATATATTCGTCGAATTTTCAGTAATAAAGCAATAAAATGGTCATTTGTTAACCGATTCTCTCGAGATTTGGGAGGAATGATTTTCTTATGACTCTCGATATTACTGGTAAATTTTAAAGAATTCGGTAAATCGGTTCAGATTTAGATATACCTCTCCTATATATATATATGTATCGCCCGATTTTCACTCCTAGACCCACTGCAAGCGCATTTATTTACCAATCTTTCCAAAATTTTATACAACGCTTTCCTCGACGAATTCCGCAATATCCACAAAAAGTTTGGTCAAAATCGGTTCAGATTTAGATATAGCTCACATGTATATGTTCGCCAGATTTTGGCTAATTTGTTGTCATTTATCAACCGTAGTTATTAAAGCTCGAAATTTGATACAGGAATTTTTATAATCTATCTGGATACATCCGCCGAGATCCATCAAAATTGGTTCATAATTAGATGTGTATATATGTGTGTGTATTATAGGGTAAGTGTAGGGTATTATAAAGTCGGTACCGCCCGACTTTTGCCTTACCTTACTGGTTATATATAAGAAGATATAGTCCGATCTAAACCATATTCGGTTCGGCTTTCGGAAAGCCTCTTACAAGTCACTGTTCAAAATTTCAGAGAAATCGGGTTATATATGCGCCAGTTATGACCTCAAGACCCAATACCGGAAGATCAATCTATATGGGAGCTATACCTAAGTATAGTTCGATCTGGACCACATTTGGATAGGCTGTCGAGGAGATTAGAAAAACTCACCGTTTGACATTTCACCTCAATCGAATAATAAATGCATCTTTTATGGGCTCAAGAACCGAAATTGGCATATCGGTCTATATGACAGCTATATCTTTAAAGAACGAGAGACGGACCTGCAAAATTTCAGCTCAATATCTTAATTTTAAGCCTAAATCGTGATTACAACTAACGGACGAACAGACAGACAGACACTCGGACATCGCACAGTGGGAGGAAATCGAAAAAGACTAATAAAAAATATGCCGTATAGAGATATCTCTTTGACATTTGAAGTGGTTAGAGCTGAGGTGTTAGCGAGATCGTGTGCAAAATTTCAAGCCCATTTAGGCAGGACCCTAAATCGGTCACCTCGGAATTTCGAAATTTTTGTGAGGCTGCTCATTTAAAACAGTGGGTTATTTTAAGCGTCCCGACATCTACCGACCAAATATTGTTCAGATCGGACTATTTTTAGATATAGCTGCCATATAGACCGATCTCCCGATTAGGGGTCTGAAGCCCATAAGAGCTTTATTCTATATCCGATTTCGCTGAAATTTGGCACTGTGCGCAGTTTTAAGCCTTTCAACATCCGACGCAAATATGGTAAAGATCGGACAATATTAAGATATAGCTGCCATATAGATCGATCTCCAGATAAAGGGTCTGAAGCCCATAAAAGCTTTATATTTTTACCCGATTTCACTGAAATTTGAAAAAGTGGGTAGTTTTACGCCTCCCAATGTAGGACCCAAATATCGTTCAGATCGGACTATATTCAGATATAGCTGCGATATTGACCGATCTGCCGATAAAGGGTCTTTAGCCCATAAAAGCTCTATTTATTACCCGATTTCGTTGAAATTTTAAACAGTGGGTAGTTTTAGGTCTCCCGACGTCCGTCCCAAATATGGTTTGTATCGGACACTATTTAGGTATAGCTTCCATACAAAGCGATCTGCCGATGAAGGGTCTGAAGCCCATAAAAACTTTATTTGTGATCCGATTTCGCTGAAATTTGAAATACAAAATTCAACAGTGACTTATATTTATTAGACCGCTCAATGTCCGTGTCGAATTTGGGTGCATAAATTATCCAATTTTCACCAGATTGTGGCGGGGGTTTGCATATACACCCGACGTGGTGGGTATCCAAAGTTCGGCCCGGCCGAACATAACATATTTTTACTTGTATATTTTCTCCCACTGTGCATCGTTAAATCATCTTAGAATTGTACGACGATCAAGAATATATGTTCCTACTTTTTAGGATCAGAATTGGATATTTCGATGTGTTGCAAACAGAATAACTTAGTGGATATACGCTCTATCCTATGGTGTTAGTTATACAAAAGTGACAAATTGGCAACCCTGAACACAATGCACTTTATCCACATCACATCTCAGCGGGTGGTGCTGACTGGTCCACAGCTAGAGCAACATGGAATCATGAATAAATACAAATGCATATGCATCGAGTATTCGTTTACTAAACTCCTTCATAGCCAGAGAATAGCATCGCAGCAGAAAAACTCATTTACTTTAATGGGAAATTGTCATATCATACAGGTCCTTACGCTTCTCCTGCGTTAAGGCCATCAAATGAGCAATGCATGTGTGTGTGTGTATGTATGCGTGTGTGTGTGCATATTAACTATGCATGCTCGCATGTAGTAGAGTGCTGCCGGAGCATCTTGCAATGTTAATGACAACAACAACATTAACATCAACACTCGATACATTACAAGATGCTGACGGGCGATGGGGAGGGAGAAGGTGAGGACGGCGGAGACAGTCATGCCTTAGCTGAGGTGCCATTGAAGAGTATAAACGAATTGAAGTGCTCGCAGTGTTCAATAATGCGACCATTCTTTTAAGTACCGCTGTTCACTTAGGTAATGCTTACAAGTATTTAAGATAAACTACGAAAATGGCATGTGAATTTTTGTTGGAGGCAAATATGCGAAGAATCACTTCTCCATATCTATAAAAATCGATGGTAGTGTAAAGTTGATGTTGAGAGTATAAAAAAATCTTTTAAAGTTCATGGCATGGTGATGGGGGGAGGAAGGCATAGAACTTTACATTAAAGAGCGGTGGTAAGACTTTGCTTATCCAATTTAAGTTTTAGTTCAACTATAAAAGGTTTCCTTATGGTGGATGATCGAAGAAAGGTATCTGCGAACTCTAAGGGAAGCCATCGGAAAAGGTGTAGAAGGTGGCTTGACAGAATTCGAAGGGCCTAACGTAACTCACTATCCCAAATTTCGGCGAAATCGGACAAAAAATGCGCTTTTTATGGGCCCAAAACCTTAAATCGAGAGTTCGGACTATATGGCGGCTATATCCAAATCTGGACCAATCCGAGCCAAATTGCAGAAAGTTGTAGAAATGCCTAACGCAAGTTAACGTCCCAAATTTCGGCGACATCGGACAATAAATGCGCCATTTATGGCCAAAAACCTTAAATCGAGAGATCCGTCTATATGGCAGCTATACCCAAATCTGGACCGATCTGAGCCAAATTACAGAAGGAAGTCGCAGGGCCTAACACAACTCACTGTCCCAAATTTTGGCGAAATCGGATTATAACTGTGCCTTTTATGGGTCCAAGATCTTAAATCGAGAGATCGGTCTATATGGCAGCTATATCCAAATCTGAACCGATCTGGGCCAAATTGAAGGATAATGTCGAAGGGCCTAACGTAACTCACTATCCCAAATTTCGGCGAAATCGGACAAAAATTGCGCCTTTTATGGGCCCAAAACCTTAAATCGAGAGTTCGGACTATATGGCGGCTATATCCAAATCTGGACCAATCCGAGCCAAATTGCAGAAAGTTGTAGAAATGCCTAACGCAAGTTAACGTCCTAAATTTCGGCGACATCGGACAATAAATGCGCCTTTTATCGGCCCAAAACCTTGAATCGAGAGTTCGGTCTATATGGCAGCTATATCCAAATCTGAACCGATCTGGGCCAAATTGAAGGATAATGTCGAAGGGCCTAACGTAACTCACTGTCCCAAATTTCGGCGAAATCGGACAATAAATGCGCCTTTTATGGACCCAAAACCTTAAATCGAGAGATCGGTCTATGTGGCAGCTATATCCAAATCTGGACCGATCTGGGCCAATTTGGAAAATAATATCGAAGGGCCTAACGTAACTCATTGTACCAAATTTCGCTGAAATCGGACAATAAATGCGCCTTTTATGGGTCCAAAACCTTAAATCGAGAGATCGGTCCATATGGCAACCATATCCAAATCTGGACCGATCTGGGCCAAATAGAACAAGGATGTCGAAGGGCTTAACAGAACTCATTGTCCAAAATATCGGCGAAATCGGATAGTAAATGTGGCTTTTATGGATCTAACACCCTAAATCGGCGGATCGGTCTATATGGGGGGTATACCAAGACAAAGTCTGATATAGCCCATCCTCGAACTTCACCTGCTTATGGACCAAAAAGAATCAGTGCCAAGTGATTTCAACGACGAGGGCGCGGACCTTCCCCCTTACCCTAATTTTCAGAAACGCCAGATCTCGGTGATGGGTGGTACAATTTAAGCGCAATTTTTTGTGCTCTCTTATAGTACTCTAAAAATAAAAATTTGGTATCCAAATTTTGGCTAGGGCACCTAGGGAGACCGCCCCATCCTAAAACCTTCCAAATATATATTTAGACCGACGACAATATGGGTCTCAAATGGAAGGTAGTTGGAATAAGAAAACGTATCTGATATCCAATTGTCGGACCAAGTGTTAGGAGGACCACCAAAAAATAGGACTTATTTACTGAACATGGCAATATGGGGCTCAAATGAAAGGTACTTGAGAGTAGAATACGAATCTGATATCCAAATGTGGGACAAAGTATTTGGAGGCCGCCCCTCCCCAAAAGCACCCCCAAAGAGGACAAATTTACTACGACAGCAGTATGGGTCTCAAATGAGAGGTCTTTGGGTGTAAAGCACGAATCTAATGTCAATATTCGGGAAAGTGTCTATGGGGCCACCACACCCCTATAACACCACCCAATTACCACGTATTTGCTGATCATTACAATATGGGGGTCAAATAAGAGGTGTTTTTATAGCATGACACGAATCGGAGATATATTTTCGGGGTCAAGTCACTGAGTGGCCGCCCCAAACACCCCCCAAACCGGACATGTTTGCCATGTATTTGGGGCACCACCCCTTCTCCAAACCCGGTAGAGCATGATGCTTATATTTTTTTCAGAGCTAAGTACCTGGGGGACCACCTCACCCACCGAAAACACTCCCTAATCGGACATTTATCGGATTTTAAAAGTGAAGTACATGTAACATCCTTCGAGCGAATTCATAGACCAATAAAGATCATAAGGGATTAAATTAAGGCATTTATGTTGTTCCACTGTTATTCAAGCGATATACATTTACTATTTTCGTAGCTTGATTTTCACTAAAAGCTCTTGAATTGTCTAAAATGAATATTCACAGGATAAAGTAAGGGAAGGCGCAGCGGAGCGGGCCCGGTTCAGCTAGTAGGTTCCAAAAAGCTATTCCTCTCTGTAGGAAAATCTTTACTCTAAGCCAAATGTTGTTATATATACAACATATCCCCTTCCACCCTATTGATTTTTCTCTGTGTATCGCCAAACATCTACATTTCCTTGTTTAACAGGCTTTTCTTGCTCCTTGCATTTTCTTGTGTTTTGGTGCGTACGAATTAGCATCGATGCCAATGATGTTTCTGGTTTATGACTAACCCCCGTTGGAGGTTATCTATATTCAGTTGTTGACCTTTTTGGAATACGACTACAACACCATCCTTTGGTTGACCACATTTACAATGCTAAGTTTTTTCATTTATTCTTTTTTTAGCTCTGTAAAACTTGTATCATGGCCTTCACAGAGTGTTAAATCTGCATAATTGTACCCTTTAATGGGGTTCTGTCACTCTATAGCCATTCTCCAACACAACGCAGCACCATTCTATTTCTAAATCTGAGCATTGTGAAAAAAAAAAATGTTATAAAAGAAAAACAACCAACCCATGTCTTTTATGGACTGCTAGCATTATGATGAAGTAGAAAAACAAAACGAGAGAGAGGACAAGTAGATGAAGATTTTCTTAGGGTATGAATGATTTTGGGATGCCCTACAGCTTAAGCTGTGAGTGTAAGCTAATCAATTTGGCAAAAGAAGGAATACAAAAAGAGCCTGAAAGACAATTTGATAAATGAAACGACAAATTTGGGGCACAAATTGAGATTTCTGGGGCCTAAGAGACCACCGCAGCGCTGAGGTTAATATGTCAGCCCATGATGCCTGTGTTCGAATACTGGCGGGACCAACAGAAAAAAATTTCAGCGGTGATTTTCCCCTCCTAATACTGGCAACATTTGGGAAATACGCCATTCGCACTCGACTATAAAAAGGAGGCCCCTTATCGCTTAAACTTAAATCGGACTGAACTCATTGATATGTGAAAAGTTTGCCTCTGTTCCTTAGTGGAATGTTCATGGGAAAAAATTTGCAAATTTGCAAGAAAGTCAAATCAGGGGATGGGTTTAAAAAAGCAAATTTACCCACTAACATTCCATTAAGGAACAGGCGCAGACTTTTCACATGTCAATGAGTACTGTCCGCTTTAAATTTAAGCTCAAAGATAACCTCATTCTTATAGCCAAGACCCGAACTGGATATTGTAGAGCGACACCTATTTGGGGAGAAGTTTTAGCGGTGGTTATCCCCCTGCAGTATCATGGGGGATAACCACCGCTAAATATTTTTTCCGATGTTCTCGTCAGAACTCGAACCCAGGCGTTTAGCGTCATAGGCGGACATTGTAACCTCTGTGGAACGGTGGCCCCTTCAGTTTATATGGAGGTTATTTATGGCCCTACTTTAGGAATATACAAAGGTCGAAGAATTTTAGAAGGGGTATCGGAGGGAAGTCGATAACCATCGCTGGAAAATTGTATACCCTTCACCATAGGATAGGGGTATACTAATTTCGTCATTCTGTTGGTAACTCCTCGAAATATTCGCCTAAGACCCCTTAAATCGTCATGACATTTTAAGTCGATCTATCCATGTCCATTCGTCTGTCTGTGGAAAGCACGCTAACTTCCGAAGGAGTAAAGCTAGCCGCTTGAAATTTTGCACAAATATTTCTTGTTAGTGTAGGTCGGTTGGGATTGTAAATGGGCTATATCGGTCCACGTCCATGATATAGCTGCCATATAAATCGATCTGGGGTCTTGACTTCTCGAGCCACTAGAGGGCGCAATTATTATCAGATTTGGCTGAAATGTTGTATGAAGTGTTTTGTTATGACTTTCAACTGATGTGCGAAGTATGGTTCAAATCGGTCCATATCCTGGTATAGCTGCCATATAAACCGATCTGGGGTCTTGAGTTCTTAAGCCTCTAGAGGGCGCAATTATTATCAGATTTGGCTAAAATTTTGCACGACGTTTTACGTTATGACTTTCAACAATTGTACTAAGTTTGGTTCAAATCGGTTCATATCCGGATATAAATGCCATATAAACCGATCTGGGGTCTTGACTTCTTGAGCCACTAAAGGGCACAATTATTATCCGATTTAGCTGAAATTTTGAATTAGATATTTTGTTATGATTTTCAACAACTGTGCTAAGAATGGTTCAAATCGGTCCATAACCTGATATTGCTGCCATATAAACCGATCTGGGGTCTTGACTTCTTGAGCCACTAGAGGGCGCAATTGTTATCCGATTTGGCTGAAATGTTGCATGAAGTGTTTTGTTATGACTTTCAACTGATGTGCGAAGTATGGTTCAAATCGGCCCATAACCTGATATAGCTGTCATATAAACGGATCTGGAAACTTGAATTCTTGTGCCACTAGAGGGCGCAATTATTATCCGATTTGGCTGAAATTTTGAATTAGGTATTTTGTTATGATTTTCAACAACTGTGCTAAGAATAGTTGAAATCGGTTCATAACCTGATGAAGCTGCCATATAAACCGATCTGGGGTCTTGACTTCTTGAGCCACTAGAGGGCGCAAGTCTAATCCAAATTGGCTGTAATGTTGCACGAGGTGTTTTGCTATGTCTTTCAACAACTGTGCTAAGTATGTTTCAAATCGGTTCATAACCTGATATTGCTGCCATATAAACCGATCTGGGGTCTTGACTTCTTGAACCACTAGAGGGCGAAATTATTTGGCTGAAATTTTGCATGACGTTTTTCGTTATGACTTCCAACTACTGTGCTGAGTATGGTTCAAATCGGTCCATAACCTGATATAGCTGCCATATAAACCTATATGGGATCTTGACTTCTTGATTCTCTAGAGGGCGCAATTACTATCCGATTTTGCTGAAATTTTGTACAATGGCTTCTCTCATGACCTTTAACATACTTGTTGAATATGGTTTAAATCAGTTTATAGCCTAATACAGCTCCCCTATAAACCGATCTGCCTATTTTACTTCTTCAGCCCCTAAAGTGCGCTATTCTTACTAGATTTGGCTGAAATTTTACACAATGACTTCTGCTATGGTCTCCAATATTCAATCCAATTATGGTCCAAAATGAACCATAGCTTGATATTGTTCCAATAACATAGCAATGCGTTTCATTTATCATTTGTTGGTCTAAAAAGAGATACTGTGGGAAGAGCTCGACAAATGCGATCCATGGTGGAGGGTATATAAGATTCGGCCCGCCCGAACTTAGCACGCTTATACTTGTTTCTAATGTTCTCGCCAGAATACGAACCCAGGCGTTTAGAGTCTTAGGATATGCTAACCTCTGTGGTAGGGTGGCTACGTGGGTTTTATGAAGGATTTTTATGGTCCTACTTTGGGAACATTGGGTGTAGGTAGGTGTTTCGATTCGGGAAAAAATTGGCGTTTCAAAGGCCCAAGAAGTTAAATAGCGGTATAGGTTTTAATGGGGATTACATCAAGTTTTGAACTTTATACAAGTCTTCACACAATTTAAACAACCCGGAAAGAAATTTTTGCTCATTGAGTCACATGGGGGTTCAACATAAGCAAATGCAAATTTTTCCCATGAACATTGCCCTAAGGAACAGGGACAAACTTCTCACATATCAATGAGAGCAGTTCGAACGAAGTTTCAACTCAATGATAAGGGGCCTCCTTTTTATAGCCGAGTCCTAACGGCGTGCCGCAATGCGACACCTCTTTGGAGAAAAGTTTTACATGGCATAGTACCTCAAAAATGTTGCCGGCATTAGGAGGGGATAACCACCGCTGGTCTAGCCAAGATTTGAACCCAGGCGTTCATCGTCATAGGCGGACATGTTAACCTCTGCTCTAGGGCGGCCTCCAGCATTAAGGGGGGATAAACCCCACTAAAAATTGTTTCTGCTGTTCATGACAGAATTTGGGCCCTGGCGTTTAGCGTTATAGGAGGACATGCCAACCTTTGCGCTACGTTGGCCCCGTGGGCTTATATGGGGGTTATTTTTGGTCCAGTTTGGGATTATTCAATGGTCCAAGAAGTTAGGGTATTAGAGAGGAGTGCATAACCACCGCTGAAAATTTCTACTGATGTTCTCGCCCGAATGCGAATGGGGATTAGATTAAGTTTTGAACTAACTTTACACAATTCTTCACAATACTTTACACAATTTAGCCAAACCAGATAGAAATTTCTGCTCATTGAGTCACATGGGGGTTCAACATATAAGAAGGCCAAAATTCGGCAAAATCCGGAACAAATTGAAATTTCTAAGGGTTCAATAAACGGCTTTTATATGGAGTATTTATCAATTTATAAATCAATTAAGCCATAATTGGCCCTGGGGCTGGAAATCGTACACCTATCCAAACTCCTATAATAGTCTTATTATACAGACCTTGCGTAGGCATAGATTCGAGTTAGAAAATCTTTCACTTCCCTCAGTATATTCCCTCCACTCTCTTAAAGTTACCAACAAAATGCAAAAATCTCAAACCCCAACGCCATTGTAGCGGATTTTCAGTATACAAAAAAAAAAACTTAAAAAACACCAACACACACAAAACTAAATGAATCGAAACTAAACTATACATGTTTCCCAAGGACGAAACTAAAATCATAGAAGAAGTGAATGGCAAAGCAGTAGCCGAAGAAGACGCAACACAGCAGAGACACAACACCACAAAAGTGGAATAAAAATCCAATGAGCTGTTTACACAGCGTCATGATACAAGAATTTCTGTGGCATCATCACAAAACAGCTCCTCACACAACGACACACACACACACACACATACTTACGTCAAAGCACAGGATAACAAAATAACTTTTTTCGGTTGGTTGCTTGGTTGGTTGGCTGTTTGGTGTGCACGCCCGCATTTCGTGTTGAGGACCAAAAGATGCACCCAAGAGATACCACCACAGGCCATTCTCATATATACATTAAAAAAAAAAAGGCAACAGCAGTATCAGGACCAAGAGACAGCCATAACAAAAAAAAGAAACCAACAACAAACAACTCTAAAGAAAAGCTAAAAATAAATACACCACGTTTGCGATGGAGGCATGTATGAACAATGACTATCCCAACAACCTTCATGCTTCTTACCATGATGTAGACAATATCAACGATTTTAATTCCTAGATTTTAGTCCATTCTGGAATAAGTAGGATATGGTTTTTATTCCTATGTCAATTCAAGCATCGTAAAGTGTATGGATAAAAGATAAGGAAATGGTCAAAGAAGTAAAAACTGCCAAGTTTGGAATAGAGGAATCTTGGCAGAAATCGTATGGGCAAATGAATGCAGCTTTAAGAGGCACAAGTTGGCACAATGCTCTGCATTCACAGACGATTCTCTTGAGTACCATATGGCTCAGATCTGCTAACATTTTCATTGGATTTTTTTTCCAGATATGGGAGCCTACCAACACTGGATCAGATTCGTTTTCATTGTCATGATCGGAAAACAAGCCCAGTCATGTTAGACCCGAAAGCCGGGCAATGACAAAGGAAATGCTCCAATGTCTCATAATCTTCCCCTCATGCCCTACACATGCTATCACTTGCCGCGCCAATTTTACATAAGTGAGCTCGTAGTCCTATGTGTCCCGTTATGATACCAATAGCTATACCGACCTCCTTCTTGCTTCCTTTCAGTAATAGCCTCATATTCTCACGATCTGGATCCGCCCATAGGATTTTCGCCGTCCTACCCACCGTTTCGCTGTTCCACAATGTTGCATGCGCATTCGTCGCCCACTCCCTTAACTCGGTCTGCGTCGTCCCGAAAGTCTTCGGGTTATTGACGGAAGTCCTCTGGCCTTCACCGCCAAATCGTCTGCCCTTTCATTTCCCCTTACTCCGTTATGGACCGGCACCCAAATGATGCGGATTTTGCCATCCTCAGAGAAGGCGTTAATCCCCTTCTTACACTGCCAGACTGTTCGTGACCTTACCGTCCCGGTTGCCCTTATGGCAATTTTCCTGTCGTTAAAGATGTTCAGACTCGACGTCCTCGCGTTAGCACCACACCACCTCACGCATTTCGTGATCGCCCGGATCTCCGCCTGCAGAACCGTATTATGGTCAGGCAGTCTAAAACAGATCTCAGTCCATGGGTTTACAATGTAAACCCCCAGGCCCACTCTGTCTTCTGGCTTTAAACCATCCGTGTAACATGATCTTCCAGATGGCAACACTAGGGTTCTGTCAATCCAAGACTGTGCCGGTGGCAGCAGTGCCTCGCACTCGACTTCTAGGTGTTCGAAAATTCGAAATTTTTCATATAGCCTTTTTCGAAAAATGGACAAAAATTCCAAAGTTTGATTTTCGGAAATATTTGCACATGAATCGATTGCCAAGTGCGTGCCCAATCCAGATTTTCTTAGATATTTTCGAAATTCGAGCTTTTCGAGGAGTTATGATAGTTTCAAGGACGAATAATAACAGTTTCGAGGTGTTTTCGAACTCCAAAAATTGTTTTTTTTTTCTATATCTATGATATTTTTCGAAGGAACTGCAATGCTTTCGGTTTATTGGGCACGGCTTTATAATGGCTTTTCATCCGTACAAAATCTGGAAAATTTTTGGTTGTTCGAAAATTCGAAGTTTTTCATATAGCCTTCTTCGAAAAATGGACAAAAGTTCCAAGGTTTGATTTTCGAAAAGATTTGCATATGAGTCGATTGCCAAGGGCGTGCCCAATCCAGAATTGCCCCGAAATTTTCGAAATTCGAGCTTTTGGAGGAGTTATGACAGTTTCAAGGAGGAATTATAACAGTTTCGAGGTGAGGTTTTTTGAACTCCAAAAGTTGAGTTTTTTTTTCGATATCTATGGTATTTTTCGAAGAAACTGCAATGTTTTCGGTTTATTTAGCATGGCTTTGTAGTGGTTTTTCATCCGTGCAAAATCTGAAAAATTTTTAGGTGTTCGAAAATTCGAAGTCTTTCATGGGATATAGCCTTTTTCGAAAAATCGGCCTAGATCGGTTTAGATTTGGATAAAGCTACCATATAGATCGATCTCACGACTTAAGGTCTTGGGTCCATAAAAGGCGCATTTATAATCCGATTTCGCTGAAATTTGGAATAGTGACTTATGTTGAACAATGACTTATTAGACCACTCAATATCCGTCCCGAAGTTAGTCCAAATCGGACTATATTTCGGTACAGCTACTATGGGGGCATAAATAATCTTTTTCATCGAATTATGGCCAATGATGGTTTACATAAATAGCCGAGGTGGTGGGTATTCAAAGCCTATACTAATCTAATCATTTCGTTTGTAATATCTCGAAATATCGATCTGCGACCCCCATAAAGTATATGAATTATGGATCGTATCGACATTCTGAGTCGATCTAGCCATGTCCGTCCGTCTGTCGAAATCACGATAGCGGTCAAACGCGTAAAGCTAGTCGCTTGAAATTTTGCCCAGAAATGTAGGTCATTGGAGGTTGCAAATGGGCAACCTCCCCGATATCCCGATTTGACTTCTTGAGCCCCTGGAAGCAGCAATATATGTCAGATTTGGCTGAAATTTTGTTCATAGTGTTCCGTTATGACTTCCAACAACTGTGCCAAGTACAGTTTAAATCTGTCTATAACGTGATATAGCTCCCATGTAAACCGGTCTTTAGATCATCAGGGTTGGGTTCCTAGAAGCTTTAATTTTTGCTGGTTTGACAGAAGTATGCTATGTAGATTAATATTACGACCTCTCAACTAAGTTTAGTTTATGTGAATTTTTGGCGGTAACCATGGTGGAGGGTTCCCAAGATTCGACCCGGCCGAACTTAGTACGATTTTACTGGTTTTAGTTAAATTTTTAATATTTTTCCATATGATTTAAAACACTGTGCCTCACATACCATTGGCAGGTGATTGTGTAGCGCCCATAATGTGACAAATAGCCTGCTCATGCATACTTTGAATTCACACTTCAGGTTATTTATATTTTATGGAAAAAAAAGTGAAAAAAATTAAAGACAGAAGACATTGAGTGAATGAGCTGCCACCACTTGTCTTACATACAACAACACACGTATCGCTAACCGTTGCACTAGGACAAACCGGTATTGGCAAAGGAGCACCTAAAGGCGTTTGTAAGCCGCGACACTTCGTTGGATGGTAGTTGGTGGGATCGTTATTTCACAAAGCTGCTGCCGTAGCTGTTGCATGCCAATGATGATGATGATGCACGTGTTTATGTCGAAAGACATAACCACACCATCGATATCATCACCATCAGTAAAGCCTTTTGCCTTATGTCGCATGCCCAGGTTCTACCAGCTGATAGGGATAGGGATGTGCATCCTGAGATTTCATTTCCACTTGAGTGCAATGCAAAGTATTTTCGATGCTACTCAGTTAGTCTTTGACGATTACTTGGTAGCATGTTGCCTAGGAGAGAGCTAGTGTGCCAAGCGCGTGGAGACATACAAATGGTGAGATGGTGAAACTCTGTAATCGTCCATAAGCAACATTCGATATGCATAGCTAAACTTAATATAAAATTATTTTTATGAAATTTTTTAAGGGAAAATTTTTAAGAAACTCAACTTTGTGATTAAATTATTATAAAAAGAAACGAACTGAAGAAAGGCAATTTCACTTTACGCAAAAAATCGTTGTCAAACTTATTCCCTCAATACAACAATGCAAAGAGTTGTCAATTAGTGTTTAAACAACACATTCCCAGCGGCGGAAATGGATGTGCAGCAAAAAAGTCCGGAGGCATTCCAAAGACATACGCATTTTTGTACCCTCCACCATAGGATGGGGGTATACTAAATTAATCATTCTGTTTGTAACTACTCGAAATATTCGTCTGAGACCCCATATATGTCGATCTAGCCATGTCCGTCCGTCCGTCCGTCTGTCTGTCGAAAGCACGCTAACTTTCGAAGGAGTGAACCTAGCCGCTTGAAATTTTGCACAAATACTTCTTATTAGTGTAGGTCGGTTAGGGTTGTAAATGAGTCATATCGGTCCCTGCTTTGAAACAGCTGTCATATATACCGATCTTGGGTCTTGACTTCTTGGGCCTATAGAGTGCGCAATTCTTATCCGATTGGAATGATATTTTGCACGACGTAGTTTGACATGATATCCAACAACTGTGCTAAGTATGATTAAAATCGGTCCATAACCTGATATAGCTGCCATATAAACCGATCTGGGGGACTTGACTTCTTGAACCTCTAGAGGGCGCAATTTTTATCCGACTTGAATGAAATTTACTGTGCCAAGTATGGTTGAAATGTGATGATACCCTGATATAGCTGCCATACAAACCGATCTTGGGTCTCGACTTCTTGGGCCTCTAGAGGGCGCAATTCTTATCCTATTGGAATGAGATTTTGCACGACGTGTTTTTTTATCATATCCAACAACTGTGTCAAGTATGGTTCGAATTGGTCCATATCCTGATATAGCTGTCATATAAACCGCTCATGGGTCTTGACTTCTTGAGCCTCTAGAGGGCGCAGTTCTTATCCGATTGGAATGAAATTTTGCACGACGTGTTTTGTTATGATATCCAACAACTGTGCCAAGTAAGGATCAAATCGATTTATAACCTAATATAGATGCCATATAAACCGATCTTGGTTCTTGACTTCTTGAGCCTCTAGAGTGCGCAATTCTTATCCGATTGGAATGATATCTTGCACGACGTAGTTTGACATGATATCCAACAACTGTGTTAAGTATGGTTAAAATCGGTCCATAACCTGATATAGCTGCCATATAAACCGATCTGGGGGACTTGACTTCTTGAACCTCTAGAGGGCGCAATTCTCATCCGATTGGAATGAAATTTTGCACGACGTAGTTTGTTATGATATCCAACAACTGTGCCAAGTATGATTCAAATGTGATGATAACCTGATGTAGCCGCTATACAAACCGATCTTGGGTCTTGACTACATGAGCCTATAGAGGGCGCAATTCTCATCCGATTGGAATAAAATTGTGCGCGAAGTATTTTGTTATGATATCCAACAACTGTGCCAAGTATGGTTCAAATGTGATGATAACCCGATATAGCTGCCACACAAACCGATCTTGGGTTTTAACTTCTGGAGCCTCTAGAGGGCGCAATACCATTCCGATTGGATTGACATTTTGCACGACGTATTTCGCTATGACTTCCAACAACTGTGCTAAGTAAGGTTCAAGTCGATTCATAATCTGATATAGCTGTCATATAAACCGATCATGAATCTTGAGTGCTTGAGCCACTAGAGGGCGCAATTCCTATCCGATGTGCTTGAAATTTTGCATGACGCATGTTTTATGATATCAAACAACTGTGCTATGTAAGGTTCAAATCGGTTCATAACCTGATATAGCTGCCATATAAACCGATCTTGGGTTTTGCCTTCTTGGGCCTCTAGAGGGCGAAATTCTTATCCATTTGGAATGAAATTTTGCACGACGTAGTTTGTTATCATATTCAACAACTGTACCAAGTATGGATCAAATCGGTTCATAACCTGATATAGCTTCCATATAAACCTATTTTGGGTCTTGACTTCTTGAGCCTCTAGAGGGCGCAATTCTTATCCGATTGGATTGAAATTTTGCACGACGTGTTACGCTATGACTTCCAACAACTGTGCTAAGTAAGGTTTAAATTGGTCCATAACCTTATATAGCTGTCATATAAACCGATCTTAGGTCTTGAATTCTTGCGCCTCTAGAGGGCGCTATTCTCATCCGATTGGAATGAAAATGGAAAATGCACGACGTAGTTTGTTTGATATCCAACAACTGTGCCAAGTATGGTTCAAAGCGGTCCATCTTTTGATATAGCTGCCATATATACCGATCTTGGGTCTTGACTTCTTGAGCCTCTAGAGTGCGCAATTCTTATCCGATTGGAATGAAACTTTGCACGACGTGTTTTGTTATGATATTCAACAACTGTGCCGAGTATGGTTCAAATCGGTTCATAACCTGATATAGCTGTCATTTAAACCGATCTTGGGTCATGACTTCTTGAGCTTCCAGAGGGCGCAATTCTTATCCGATTTGAATGAATTTTTGCATAATGTTTTTTATTATGATATCCAACAACTGTGCCAAGTATGGTTCATAACCTGATATAGCTGCCATATAAACCGATGTGGGATCTTGACTTCTTGAGCCTCTACAGGTCGCAATTATTATCCGATTTGCCTGAAATTTTGTACGGCGGATCCCCCCATGACCATCAACATACGTGTTTATTATAATATGAATCGGTCTATAGCCTGATACAGCTCCCATATGAATCGATCTCCCTATTTTACTTCTTGAGCCCCCAAAGGGCGCAATTCTTATTCGAATTAGCTAACATTTTACACAGGTCTCCAACATATAATTTAATTGTGGTCCATGCCGGACCATATCTTGATATCGCTCTAATAGCAGAGCAAATCTTTTCCTATATCCTTTTTTGCCTAAGAAGAGATGCCGGGAGGAGAACTCGACAAATGCGATCCATGGTGGAGGGTATTCAAAATTCGGCCCGGATGAACTTAGCACGCTTTTAATTGTTTTTTATAATTTAAGACATTCTAAAAATTAAGAAAAGAGGTCTGTTTTCAGCGGTATTTTAGAAGGCATTATTTACGAACTCCTTCAACAGGGCTTATATAAGTGCACCATACCCCCATTTTCAAAAACACTAGATCTCGGAGATAGGTGCACCGATTTAAGCGAAGTTTTGCACGGCACTTTATGGTACCTCAAAAAACACGAAATTGGAATAAAATTTTGGGGTCAAAATTGGGACGCTCCATACCAAAACCCATCCGAACGGACATATTTACCCATTAAGACAATATGGGTATCAAATGAAAGGTATTTATGAGTAGAGTAAGATCTTGGCATTGAAATGTCGCCCTAAGTGCCGGGGGAGTCCCCACCCCCAAAAACACCGCCCAACAGGGCACTTTTACCACTTTAGGCAATATGGGTATCAAATGAAAGGTATTTTAAAGTAGTATACAAATCTGACATACAAATTTATTTTTTTGTGTCTGAAGGCACTTGAGTAATGAGTATCGAAATCACAAAATAGGTATCGAATGAAAGGTCTTTGGAAGTTGACTACGAATCTGGTATACACATTGGGGACAGAGTCTGAGAACGACCCAAACACTAAATACCCTTCAATAGGACGTGTAGTTCGATCGGGATAATATGTCAATTAAAAGAAAAGTCTATGACAGTAGAGTTCGATTCTAATGTTGATATAAAGATTTTAGTACCTGGATCACGTGCTACCGTTCAACACGACAAGAAGACCTGGATAAAGGACTAAAATAAATTGTCTTTTGGGTCTTAGCGTCGGGGGGGACCAACCCCCTCCTCCCTATAAAAACAATACCAAACTGTCATGTAGGACGACCGAGAAAATATTGTACTCAAATTAACGTGTCAGAGCGCAATCAACCTTCCCTGTCCTATCAAAAAAAAAAGGAATTAAAAACAAGAAAAAGGCATTAAGTTCGGCCGGGCCAAACTTTGTTTACCCACCACCTTGGGTATATATGTAAACCCCATTGCGTCACAATCCGGTGAAAGTTGGACAACTTAAGCACCCAAATTCGGCACGGACATTGAGTGGTCTAATATACATGTCATTATTCAATTTTGTAGAACAAAATATTGGTCTTTTTGGCAGATATATCCAATTATAAACCAATCTGAACCATATTAAGGTCGGATATCGTGAGGCTCAGTAAAATTCACTGATTCAAATTGCAGCGAAATCGGGTAATAAATAAAGCTTTTATTGGCTTCAGTACCCTTATGGGGAGATCGGTCTATATTTCAGCTATATCTAAATAAAGTCCGATATGTACCATATTCGGGCCGGATGTTGGGAGGCATAAAACTGCGCACTATTCCACATTTCAGCGAAATCGGTTAAAAAATAAAGCTTTTATGGGCTTCAGACCCTTTATCGGCAGATCGGTCTATATGGCAGCTATATCTAAATCAAGTCCGATGTGTACCATATTTGGGCCGGATGATGGGAGGCATAAAACTGCGCACCATTTCAAATTTCAGCGAAATCGGGTAATAAATAAAGCTTTTATGGGCTTCATTCCATTTATCGGCAGATCGGTCTATATGGCAGCTACATCGAAATGTAGTCCAATGTGAACCATGCTTGGGCCGGATGTTAAGAGGCATAAAACTGCGCACTATTCCAAATTTCAGCGAAATCGAATAAAAATAAGCTTTTATGGGCTTCAGGCACTTTATCGGCAGATCGGTCTATATGGCAGCTATATCGAAATATAGTCCGACGTGAATCATATTAATGTCAGATATCGGGAGGCTTAAAATAACCTACTGTTTTAAATTTCAGCGAAATCGGGTAATAAATAAAGCTTTAATGGTCTTCAGACCCTTTATCGGAAGATCGGTCTATATGGCAGCTATATCCAAATCTGAACCGATTTGAGTCAAATTGAAAAAAGATGTTTGAGGGCCTAACATAACTTACTGTCCCAAATTTCTGCAACATCGGATAATAAATGGGCCCAAAACCTTAAATCGAGAGATCGGTCTATATGGCAGCTATATCCAAATCTGAACCGATCCGAACCATATTGTGGGAGTACGTCGAGTGGCTTAACTTAACTCTCTGTCCTAAATTTCGGCGAAATCAGACATAAATGCGCCTTTTATGGGATCAAAAATTTAAATCGAGAGATCGGTCTATATGGCAGCTATATCTAAATCTGAACCGATCTGTGCCATATTGCAGAAGTACGTCAAGGGGCTTAACTTAACTCACTGTCCTGAATTTCAGCAATATCGGACAATAAGTTCGCCTTTTATGGGCCTAAGACCCTAAATCGGCGGATCGGTCCATATGGCAGCTATATCCAAATCTTGACCGATCTAGGCCAACTTGAAAAAGGATGTCGAGGGGCCTAACACAACTCACTGTCCCGAATTTCAGCAAGATCGGATAATAAATGCGCATTTATGGACCCAAAACCTTAAATCGAGAGATCGGTCTATATGGCAGCTATATCCAAATCTGAACCGATCCGTGTCATATTGAAGAAGGATGTCGAAGGTCCTAACACAACTGACTGTCTCGAATTTCAGCAAAATCGGATAATAAATGCGCCTTTTATGGGCCTAAGACCCTAAATCGGCGGATCGGTCCATATGACAGCTATATCCAAATCTGAACCGATCTGGCCTAAATTGAAGAAGAATATCAAAGGGCCTAACACAACTCACTGTCCTGAATTTCAGCAAAATCGGATAATAAATGCGCCTTTTATAGACCCAAAACCTTAAATCGAGATATTGGTCTATATGGCAGCGATATCCAAATCTTAACCGATCCGTGCCATATTGCAAAAGTAGGTCGAGTGGTTTAACTCAACTCACTGTCCCGAATTTCAGTAAGATCGGATAATAAATGCGCCTTTTATGGACCCAAAACCTTAAATCGAGATATCGGTCTATATGGCAGCTATATCTCAATCTGGATCGACGTAAGCCAAATTGGAGAAGGATGTCAAAGGGCCTAACACAACTCACAGTGCTAAATTTCAGCAATATCGGACAATAAGTGAGCCTTTTATGGGCCTTAGACCCCAAATCGAGTGATCGGTCTATATGGCAGCTATATCCAAATCTGAACCGATCAGGGTTAAATTGAAGAGGGATATCAAAGGGTCTAACAAAACTCACTGTCCCAAATTTCAGCAAAATCGGATAACAAATATGGCTTTTATGGGCTAAATCGGGGAACGGTCTATATGGGGGCTCTATCAAGATATAGTCCGATATAGCCCATCTTCGAACTTAACCTGCTTATGGACAAAAAAACAATCTGTGCAAAGTTTCAGCTGGAGGCCACCGTAGCGCAGAGATTAGCATGTCCGCCTATGACGCTGAACGCCTGGGTTCGAATCCTGGCGAGACCATCAGAAAATTTTATCAGCGGTGGTTTTCCCCTTCTAATGCTGGCGACATTTATGAGGTACTATGCCATGTAAGACTTCTCTCCAAAGAGTTGTCGCAATGCGGCACGCCGTTCGGACTCGGCTGTAAAAGGAAGCCCCTTATCATTGAGCTTAAACTTGAATCGGACAGCACTCATTGATATGTGAGATGTTTGCCCTTGTTCCTTATTGGAATGTTCATGGGCAAAATTTGCAAAAAAAAATTTGCATTTGCAAAGTTTCAGCTGAATATCTCTATTTTGAAAGACTGTAGAGTGATTTCAACATACAGACGGACGGACATGACTAGATCGTCTTAGATTTGTACGCTGATCAAGAATATATATATTGGGTTGCCCAAAAAGTAATTGCGGATTTTTCATATAGTCGGCGTTGACAAATTTTTCACAGCTTGTGACTCTGTAATTGCATTCTTTCTTCTGTCAGTTATCAGCTGTTACTTTTAGCTTGCCTTAGAAAAAAAGTGTAAAAAAAATATATTTGATTAAAGTTCATTCTAAGTTTTATTAAAAATGCATTTACTTTCTTTTAAAAAATCCGCAATTACTTTTTGGGCACAATGCATTATAGGGTCGGAAATGGATATTTCGATGTGTTGCAAACGGTATGATAAAATTAACATGCCCCCATCCTTCGGTGGTGGGTATAAAAATTTGTAGCATAGTGTTATCTATCGCAAATAGGTTAATTGGCTTTAGGTGGTACTTACATATCACATTAGGCGGCAAAAAAACGCAGAATGTTGTCGATGAATAAGCTTAACAGAATAGTCAAAGGCGCTCGAGCGTAGCCCAACTTGAAAAGGCAGGTGATGATGATGACACAGTAACTCAATGGAACTTGTCGTGTGTTTTGTGTGTGTTTTGTTTGTTTTTGTTTTTTTTTTTTTGCCCGGCTTATAAATTTTTATTCAGGCAAAGAATTTAACACTTTATGTGGATTTTTGCACTTTATTTTTGTTAAGGGTTGCAGTGCCAGAGCTTTTATTTTAAGAGTGGTTAGCACCTTTTTTTTGACGGCTGGCTTATTTTGCTACTCCCTTTTTTTGACAATTTTATTTAAGTTGCTGTTATGATTTTTTGGCAAAAAAAAAAGAAAACAAAAACTAATTTGCTGTAGATTACACCAGTGAGGAGTACGTAAGCTGGTTGGTTGCTGGTGACCACGAAAAAAAAAACACGAGACTCACGAACGAATGGTTTTTAATTAACAATTTTGCATATTGATTTAATTCATATGGATGTATCAAAAAAAAAAATGTCACATCTGTAGCTGCAATAGAGAAAAAATGGGAAAAAATTAATTAAGTTTTTTTGAGAAAAGATTTATTAATAGACATGTTTTAGTGATTTTTTTTTTTTTTTTTTTGTTAAAACATCACATGCTGTCATGTAATCGTTAAAAAAAATGGTAATTAAATGTTGCACTAATAATCGTTGATTTCCGAGCCTTGTGATTTATGCCTTGTGATTTTTCTTTTTATTCTGCTATTTTATTTGACAAATTACTGTTGTAATTATAAAAAAAAAATGTTAGTAATTTTACATTTATATGACAGTAATTACTGACTAAGGGCAGTTAGTTGTTACTGATTTAATGGAATTCCAGGAATAGCTATTTATTGTATTTATAAAAAAATGTATGAATCAATAGTCGACATATCTGCATTAAGTGAGAGATTTAGAAATTAATATCTTATAGGCTGATATGTGCTATAAGTAAATATAGGTCAAAATTGAATAAGCCGTTGACTTGGAGTTATAGGACAATGTGGCAACTAGTGGGTTGCCCAAAAAGTAATTGCGGATTTTTTAAAAGAAAGTAAATGCATTTTTAATAAAACTTAGAATGAACTTTAATCAAATATATTGTATAATTGCCATTTTGTTCGATAACCTTTTGCCATCTTCCTGGCAAATTTATTATTCCACGCTCATAGAACTTCTGGCCTTTATCTGCAAAAAAATGAACCAAGTGCGATTTTATAGCCTCATCATTGCCGAAAGTTTTACCATTTAAGGAGTTCTGTAAAGATCGAAATAAATGGTAGTCTGATGGTGCAAGGTCAGGGCTATATGGTGGATGCATCAAAAGTTCCCAGCCAAGCTCACTAAGTTTTTGGTGTGAGTGACCAAAGATGTGTGCGGTCTAGCGTTGTCCTGGTGGAATATGACTTTACCTTTACGATTGACCAATTCTGGTCGCTTCTCCTTGATGGCTGTACTCAATTTGTCCAATTGTTGACAGTAAACATCCGAATCAATCGTTTGGTTCCTTGGAAGCAGCTCAAAATATACCACACCCTTGCAATGCCACCAAACAGACAGCATAACCTTCTTTTGGTGGTGATATCAGCCTTTGATGGTGGTTTGAGCTGGTTCACCATGCTTGGACCATGATCGTTTTCGACTAACGTTGTTGTAAACAATCCATTTTTCATCTCCAGTTATGATTCGTTTTAAAAACGGATCGAATTCATTGCGTTTAAGGTGCATATCACAAGCGTTGATTCTTCGGTTTGTTAAATGAATTTCTTTCAATACATGTGGTACCCATATGTCAAGCTTTTTCACCAGTCCAAGACTTTTTATGTGATAATGAACGGTTGATTTTGGTATATTTAACTTCTCTCCTATCTCACGCTCAGTTACATGACAATTCAATTCGATTAATGCTTTGATTTGGTCATCATCAACTTCATTTGGTCGACCTGAACGTGGCTCATCTTTAAGTGAAAAATCTCCAGAACGGAATTTGCGAAACCAATTTTGACACTGTCTTCCTTTTAAGGCTTTATCACCATACACATCTCGTAGCCTTTTAGCAACCTGCTCCGCGTTTTTTCCTTTACGGAAATAATAAAGTAAAATAAGACGAAAATGCTCCTTTGTGGGCTCCATATTAAAATTGACGCCAAACAAACAAATGTAAACAAAATTCCGCGCACTTTTTTTCTAAAGCAAGCTAAAGGTAACAGCTGATAACTGACAGAAGAAAGAATGCAATTACAGAGTCACAAGCCGTTGAAAAAATTTGTCAACGCCGACTATATGAAAAATCCGCAATTACTTTTTAGGCAACCCAATAGAAGATGTCAATTAGTAATCTAGACTATTAGAGTTAAGTTATAGTGACAGTTTTAAATCAGACTCATTTCATCAATCTTCGGTCATTGTGATATCACAGTTCAAAGATTCTTGACGAAATTCAACCCTGCATTGGTGATCCCAGCTCCCAGCTGCCAACTCAGCTACCGAGAGAAGCGCCCCTCTCGTATTAAAATAAGTCGATGGCATTGAATATAGGCATGTACTTAGATTTTATCTTCTGAGTCCTAGAAGTTCTATTTTTTATATGATTGGCTGAAATTTTATATACAGAGCCCAGTAATCCCCTCCAAAACCTATTATAGAAAATATCCTGATAGGTCTAATACAAAACATAGCCCCCAATTAAAACCGATCACCTTTTTGACTTCTAAAGTTCCGAGAATTAAAATTTTTATTAGATTTGGATGAAATGTAAAAACACCAGAGTGAAGAGGTTAGCATGCCCGCCTACAATGCTGAACGCCTGGATCGAAGCCTGGCGAAAACACCATAAACAAGTAAAAGCGTGCTAAGTTCGGCCGGGCCGAATCTTATATACACTCCACCATGGATCGCATTTGTCGAGTACTTTTCCCGGCATCTCTTCTTAGGCAAAAACAAGCGTGCTAAGTTCGGCCGCGCCGAATCTTATTTTCCCTCCACCATGGATCTCATTTGTCGAGTTCTTTTCCCGGTGTCTCTTCTTAGGCAAAAAAAAGGATATAAGAAAATATTTGCTCTGCTATTAGAGCGATATCAAGATATGATCCGGTTTAGACCACTATTATATTATATGTTGGAGACCTGTGTAAAATATCAGCCAATTCGAATAGGAATTGCGCCCTTTGGGGGCTCAAGAAGTAAAATAGAGAAATAGATTTATATGGGAGCTATATCGGACTATAGACCGATTCAGACCATAATAAACACGTATATTGATGGTCATGAGAGAATCCGTTGTACAAAATTTCAGGCAAATCGGTTAATAATTGCGACCTCTAGGGGCTCAAGAAGTCAAGATCACCAGATCGGTTTATATGGCAGCTATATCAGGTTATGAACCGATTTGAACCTTATTTGACATAGTTATTGAAAGTAAGAATAAAATATTCAGTGCATCAAATGTTGTCGTTCTCAGTGCGGCTGTGATGCACAAACACATCCATCCTTTGGATCTGGTTAAGAATTGAGCAGTAGGTGGACTTTTGAAGCGCCGTCCACCAAACCACAACACCATATAGTATTACAGGTCTGACAACTGCAGTATATACCCGACAGGCGATCTCCATAAAGGCATTATTTTTTAACCGATTTCGCTGAAATTTTAAACATTGTGTAGTTTTATGCCACCTAACATAGAACTCAAATATGGTTCAGATTGGACTATATTTAGATATAGCTGCCATATAGACCGATCTCTCGATGAAGAATCTGAAGGCCATAAAAGCTTTATTTTTTAACCGATTTCGAAATTTTAAATATTGAGTAGTTTTGGGCCTCCCGACATATGACTTAAATATGGCTGAGATCGGACTATATTTATACATAGCTGCCATATATACCGATCTCCCGATAAAGGGTCTGAAGCCCATAAAAGCTTTATTTATTACCCGATTGCGCTGAAATTTGAAACAGAGGGATATCTTAAGCCTCCTGATATCTGACCTAAATGTGGATAAAATCGGGCTATATTTAGGTATAGCTGCCATATAAAGATAAAGACAAAGGGTCTAAGGCCATAAAAGCATTATTTTTTAACCGATTTCGATGAAATTGTAATTATTGAGTAGTTTTAGGCCTCCTAACATAGAACCGAAATATGGTTCAAATCGGACTATATTTAGGTATAGCTGCTATATAGACCGATCTCCAAATAAAGGGTCTGAAGCCCATAAAAGCTTTATTTATTACCTGATTTCGTTGAAATTTGAAATATTGAGTAGTTTTACGCCTCCTAACATTGAACCCAAATATGGTTTAGACCGGACTATATTTAGATATAGCTGCCATATAGACCGATCTCCAAATAAAGGGTACAAGCCCATAAGTGTTTTATTTTTCATCCGATTCCGCTGAAATTTTAAATATTGAATAGTTTTAGGCCTCCCGACATATGACCCAAATATGGTTGATTTATTTATACCGATATACCATTTATACCGATCTCCCGATAAAGGGTCTTAAGCCCGTAAAAGCTTTATTTATTACCCGATTTCGCTGAAATTTGAAATAGTGAGTAGTTTTAGGCCTCCCGACATCTGACTCAAATATGGTTCAGATCGGAGTATATTTATATATAGCTGCCATATATACCGATCTCCCGATAAGGGTCTGAAGCCCATAAAAGCTTTATTTATTACCCGATTTCACTGAAATTTTGAACAGAGAGTTATCTTAAGCCTCCTGATATCTGACCTAAACATGGATCAAATCAGACTATATTTAGATATAGCTGCCATATAGACCGATCTCCAGATAATGGGTCTGAAGTCCATAAAAACATTATTTTTTAACCGATTTCGCCGAAATTTGAAGCAGTGAGTAGTTTTAGGCCTCCCGACATATGACCCAAATATGGTTCGGATCGAATTTTGTTTATATATAGCTGCCATATATACCGATCTCCCGATAAAGGGTCTGAAGCCCATAAAAGCTTTATTTATTGCCCGATTTCGCTGAAATTTGAAACATATCTTGAGCCTCCTTATATCTGACCTTAATCAAATCGGGCTATATTTAGGTTTAGCTGCCATAAATATAAGTCAACAGTGACTTATATTTATTAGCCCTCTCAATATCCGTGTCGAATTTGGGTGCATAAGTTATCCAATTTTCACCGCATTGTGACGAAAGGGGGTTTTTGTATATACCCAAGGTGGTGGGTATCCAAAGTTCGACCCGGCCGAACTTAATGCCTTTTTACTTGTTCTGGATACATTGGTAGCTCTTGCAATGCTTCTGGCTGATCCTCACTCCAAATTCGACAATTCGGTTTATTAACGAACCCATTGGGTCAAAAATGAGCTTCGTCGCTTGATGGAAGAAGCGCCCGATGGATTTTCTTAACAGAGCATGCATTTTGATATAAAAATTCAATAATTTGCAAGAGTTGTTCGTTTGACAGACTATTCATAGCTAAATTAGAGACCAAACTGAAGATGTTTGACAGTGAAGCGAATCTTGCGAGAGCTGTTTAAACCAGTGTTGCCAAAAAGATAATAGTTAAAAAATCATCCTTCTCCAAACTTTTCTCCAAGTTTGACCCCTCGCACTGCGTTGCGCCATTTGAACTCAGATTTAACTAGGAGGCCCCTATCTTTGAGCTTAAACTTGAATCGGACTGCACTCATTGATATGTGAGAAGTTCGGCTCTATTCTATTAGGCTCTATTTGATAGATATTAGGCCCTTTTTGATAGATTTTAGGCCCTATTTGCTAGATATACCTGTGTAAACATGGTAACACTTCGTGTCAGCTACCCTGTAGCTTCCATATGTATTGTTCAATGGTTAGGAATGTCATATTGAATGCTCTGCCTTACATTTGCTCTTACTTAATCGTAATTTTTTACTGTTGTAAGCAATTTAGCTGTCTGCTGGCTTTTGTATATACTGAAGAATGTTCTGTATTTGTTTAACTGGGTGTCATATTTAAAATTAACACCTTTTTCCAATATACAATACTTTGATATTTGCTTCTTGACCATAACTTGGGAAAACAAAAGCAGAAAACAGACTTAAGCTCATGTGCTAAAAGTCACAATATCATTGGGTGTGAATACAGGGTGAATTCTACATTTTCTGCCAACAATAATGCGGCAACAATGACGATATTTTTTTATATAAAAAAAAAATTATTGAAATATTAAGAATAAAATTTTTTTTGTCTCTTACTAATAGACATGCAGCCAAACAGTGAACAAACCAACGGACATTCAATTTAATAACAAGAGGAGGAAGAAGAAAAAAAACTAAACACAACCAAAAAGTGTCATTCTTTATTTTGGCCCAAATTTGTTGGCTAGTAACCAAGTGGGCAAAATCACCATAGAATCTAGTCGTCATTAAAGCACACATTCACCGATTAAGGAAAGGCATTTCTTGTTTTCATTTGTTTTCGGATTTTGGCAGTCAAAATCATTTATTGTTGTGTCATTTTCACAACAGCGTTTTGGCTTTCCTATTTTCTCTCATTGGTGTATTTTTCTTTTGTTTATTTGTCTCTTGGGGTTTTCCTTTATCTCGAGCACGCTTTTCTTTGTTTATAATTTTTCTTATTTTTTGGGTTTTTTAGTTTTTCATCACTTCAGTGTCAAGAAAAACAAACGTTTAATTCCACAAAAACAAAACAAAAAAAAAATGCAACATTGAACTTGAATTTCATTTTCATTTACACTTTTGTGTTATTCAAAATGTTGCTCATTTCCCCACCAATGAATGTCAATGGATTTCAAATAAAAACGTACATGCAATTTTCAGTTTATTTTCTTTAACATAATCGACATGATCAAATCAACATTAAGCGATGAGGATAGATAAATTATTATGAAATTAATTTTCATTCATTTTTATAAAAAAAAATTATAGTCCGATTCGAACATTGAAGAAGTCATTGTCTAAAATTTCAGCCAAATCATAGGGGAGATGTATTAGGCTATAAACTGATTCAAACCATATTCAACACGCATGTTAAAGGTCATGAGAGAAGCCGTTGTACAAAATTTGTGCCAAATCGGATGAGAATTGCACCCTCTATAGGCTCAAGAAGTCAATACCCCATATAGGATTATATGGCAGCTATATCAGGTTATGGACCAATTTGAACTATTCTCAGCACAGTTGTTGAAAGTTCTAACAAAACACCTCATGCAAAATTTCAGCCAAATCGGATAAGAATTGCGCGCTCTATTGATTCAAGAAGTCAAGATCAACGATCGGTTTATATGGCAGCTATACCAGGATATGGACCGATTTAAACCATACTCAGCACAGTTGTTGGAAGTGATACCAAAACACTACGTGCAAAGTTGTAGTCAAATCGGACGATTGCGCCCTCTAGAGGCTCAGGAAGTTAAGATCCAAGATCGGTTTATATGACAGCTATATCAGGTTAAAGACCGATTTGAACCATACTCAGCACATCAGTTGAAAGTCACAATAAAACACTTCATGCAAATTTTCAGCCAAATCGGATAATAATTGCGCCCTCTAGTGGCTGAAAAAGTCAAGACCTCAGATCGGTTTATATGACAGCTATATCAGGTTATAGACCGATTTGAACCATACTCAATACAGCTGTTGGAAGTCATAATGAAACATCTCATGTAAATTTTCAGCCAAATCGGATAATAATTGCACCCTCTAGTGGCTGAAAAAGTCAAGACATCAGATCGGTTTATATGACAGCTATATCAGGATATGGACCGATTTCAGCCATACTCAGTACAGCTGTTGGAAGTCATAATAAAACATCTCATGCAAAATTTTAGCCAAATCGAATAAGAATTGCACCCTCTAGTGGCTGATGTAGTCAAGACCCCCGATCGGTTTATATGACAGCTATATCAGGATGTCGACCGATTCCAGCCATACTCAGTACAGCTGTTGGAAGTCATAATAAAACATCTCATGCAAAATTTTAGCCAAATCGGATAAGAATTGCGCCCTCTAATGGCGGAAAAAGTTAAGACCCCAGATCGGTTTATATGGCAGCTATATCAGGTTATGCACCGATTTGAATCATACTTGGCACAGTTGTTGGATATCATAACAAAACACGTCGTGCAAAACTTTATTCAAATCGGACGAGAATTGTGCCCTCTAGAGGCTCAAAAGCCAAGACCCAAGATCGGTTTATATGACAGCTATATCAGGTTATGAACCGATTTGAACCATACTTGGCACAGTTGTTGGATATCATAACAATGGCTAGATCGACATAAAATGTCGCATATGTTGGGAGGTTTTAACCTACTCACTGTTTCAAAGTTTTTATCGAAATCGGGTAATAAATAAAGCTTTTATGGTCTTCAGACCCTCTATCGAGAGATCGGTCTATATGTTAGCTATATCTAAATATAGTCCGATCTGAACCATATTTGGGTCAGTTGTCGGGAGGCCTAAAACTATTCACTGTTTCAAATTCCAGCAAAATCGAATGAAAAATAAAGTTTTTATGAGCATTAGACCCTTTATCGGAAAATCGGTCTATATAGCACCTATATCTAAATATGGTCCGATTTGGCCCGTTCAAGAACAGCGTGCATCAAAAAGACGTATTTGTGCCAAATTTCAGCTCAATATCTCAATTTTTGAAGGCTCTAGAGTGATTACAACAGACGGACGCACAAACGGACAGACGGATAGACGGACAGACACATGGACATCGTTAAATCGTCTTAGAATTTTGCGACGATCCGAAATATATACTTTGTAGGGTCGAAAATTGTTATTTCAATGTGTTGCAAACGGAATGACTAAATGAAATCAATGAATCCTACGGTGGCGGGTATACAAATTTGATATCCAAATTTCAGATGGGGTACCTCGGGGGTTCGCCCCACCCAAAATTCCTTAAAAAAAAAAATTTTTTTTTTGACAAATCACGACAATATGGGACTCAAATGAAAGGTATTTGAGAGAGGAAAGCGAATCTGATATTCAAATATGGTGTCAAGTGTTTTGGGAGCCGCCCCACACCCAAAACACCACAAAATCAGACATATTTAACGACCATAACAAAATGGGGATCAAATGAAAGCTACTGCGAAGTAGAACACAAAATTTCTTGGGGTCTACCATTTCCAATGAAGAAAGTTGGAAACCACAACATTGAGATAGTCAGCAACTTTATCTACCTCGGCACTAACGTAACCGAATCGAATGACACCAGTTTCGAGATAAAGCGAAGAATAATACTGGCAAACAGATGAAACAAGGCCACCTCTCGACAGACAAAGATCACACTATACAAGAGACTGATACTACCCGTGTTGTTATATGGTTTTGTTGCATGGGTAGTTGTGAAAGCAGAGGAGGCAGTACTTGGAGTGTTTGAGAGATAGACTCTTCGTAAAAACTATGGACCAGTTTGCGTTAATGAAGAATATAGGCGTCGTATGAACCACGACAGCATAGTAACACGTGTCAAAATAAATGGGCTAAGTTGGCTAGGTCATGTTGTCAGATTGGATGAAGAAGCTCCAGCAAAGTAGTCTTTTGAAGGCAAACACGGTGGTAGACGCAAACCGGGACAACCAAAAGCCCGATGGAAAGATCATTTCATAATCTCATGGCACAGATTTTAGAATGAGTGCAGAAGATTGGGGCGCTTGGAACGTAATTCTACTTTCGGCTAATGAATCAAATGTGCTGTCCTAGCCAATTAAAGTAAGTGAAGTAATGCTGAGGCATATGCTATGGCATACGTTGGGTCATAAACGACTTTCTTGGAGACATCGACTACGTGGATGGCATATGCCTTGTTGAGCATCGCTTTGAGGACATTAAGGGGAAATTGAAATGATTGAAATAAAGTGCTGCCAAAGTAGGCCTGAAGATAAGCATAGCAAAGACGAAATTGATGAGAATAGGAACATTAAATTTGACACAGCTCACTATAAACGACCATGTCATTCAATACCTTGACAACTTCTCCCATTTTGGTAGCAAAATAACAAAAGACGGAGGATCGGAAGCAGACATACGCGTACGCATCAACAAGGCTAGAAGCGTTTTTCTTAACCTCCACAAAGTTTGGAGATGCAGTGACATCTCACATACTACAAAAGTCAGAATCTTCAACAGTAGTGTGAAATCTTTTTGATTATATGGATGTACAACTTGGAGCTTGACACAAGCGACTACCGTAAAATCCAAGTTTCTATAAATCTCTGCCTGCGAAAATACTTTGAAAATAATTTGTGGCCCAGGGGCGATCGGGACAATCTCATATAAACCGAAATCGGGAGATTGGTTTATATGGGAGCTATATCCGGTTATAGACCGATATAGTTCTCATATAAGCCAAATCGGATGAAAATTGCAGCCTCCAGAGGCACAAGAAGTCAAATCGGGAGATCGGTATATATGGGAGTTAGATCCAATTCCGTATCGATATGGCCTATTTGCATTCCCCAACGACCTACAAAAATATTTAGTATGTGAGCAAAATTTTAAGCGGCTAGCTGTGCGCATTCGACCACTATCGTGATTTCGGACTTGGTTAGATCGAATCAGAATGTCGAGACAATCTAGAATATATATATACTTTGTTGGTTCTCGATCATTATTTCGATTTCGACCCCCATCCCATATGGTGGAGGGTACAAAAAGATGCCGAAACAATACAGTGATCGGAGTTACCAAGAGGTGCAAGAGTATTAACTTTATCATACTTTGCAGGGTGTGAAGTCGAGGATAGGTCTAGAGTGCTATTTTGGTTCCTTTGGTCACACGCAAAATGTGTCGGTTCGTTCACTAGTTGTGCCAAACCATTGGGCGCAGCGAAAAGCTCAACGTATTGGCCCTCAGGAGTCATGTGGCACGAATGGGAAAGCCCGGAGGAGTTGTGGACATTGAAATCCCCAGCGACAATGATTTCACTGCCCGGAAAATCCTCCAAAATATTTGTAATGGAATAAAAAAGGCCGTCAAAGCCGTTCATAGAAGCCTCTCTTTCTGAATTTGGACTTCTTTATAGAAAGTGCAGTATATGTGTTCCAAAGCCGAATTTAACCCAAAGGGAGTTAAGTTCTGGATCCTGTGAGTCCAGGTGTTGTCGTCCTTGGAACACTATATCAGGCCACTGTGCGAAATAAAAAAGAGATAGAATGTGGTACCCAGGAAAGTGAATGCTCACGCACCTGGGTCTCACAAAGAGCTAGAATGTTAGGACGGTGAAAATGAATATGTGCATGCACCGCAAAGAAATTCGCCTACAACCCTCACAAATTGGCTGAATGTATTTTAAAATCACCCATCATTTAGACAACCAGAAGAAAAAGAGAACAAAAGCAAATTCTTGTATAAGGTAGAAACGCCCGTTTCTACTGGTTTAATGTGTTTATATCTAAAATTTTTAATCAATAACAGTTTTTTGTAGCGCATATACATTTTTTTTTTTGCTATAGAAAGTGTTTGTTAATATTTCGTAAATGAGCACTTATTTAACTACAAGTTTCGCTGGCGGAAATAATGATTGGGCAAATTAAATAAAGTGTTGAAGGTTACCCAGTTGAATTTGCACTCGCATTCAAATAAATATATAAATGTAATTTTTTTTTTTATTTAATCCATAATTGATAATCTACAAGTAATTTGTACGAAACCTGAATTTTCACCAATAGCACATTTAAATCGATTTTAATTTGTTTACTGCTGCAATAATGGACAACTAAAGTTTGTCATCTATTATTATTGTCATGTTGTAACTTACAAAGGAAAAATATATAAATTCCCACAATTTAATTATCCAAATGACACTATAGTTGTCATAATAATTATATGTTTGCATGTGTTTTAATTTTGGGAAATTTAAATCTTTTTTTTTTTTTGTTTTATCATTTTTAAGCAGATACAAAATTTAGATTCTCTGCGTGAGCAATTCTAGAAATTAGTGAAAAAATACCCATTCTATGGTTGAGGGTATACAAAAACGATGGGGAAACATGTGAAATACATCAGGTTTTTAATAACACTGTGGAACACAACAAATGCAAATGCAAGTGAATTATGAAAGAGTAGGAGAAACTGAAGATAGGTGTGTCGGAATTTTGATCATTTTCATTGTCAGGTGAACTTAAAGGTTGCCCATGAACATTCCACCAACGAACAGGGGCAAGCTTCTCACATATCAATGAGTGCAGTCCGATTCAAGTTTAAGCTCTATGATAAGGGGCCTCCTTTTTATAGTCGAGTCCGAACGGCGTGCCGCAGTGCGACACCTCTATGGAGAGATGTTTTTACATGGCATAGTACCTCACATATGTTGCCAGCATTAGGAGGGAAAAACCACCGCTGAAAAAATTTTCTGATGGTCTCGCCATGACTCGAACCCAGGCGTTCAGCGTCATAAGCGGACCTGCTAACTTCTGCGCTACGGTGGCCTCCAAAGGGGGCGTGAAGAACTTTTCCAGGAAACCCAAACCTTTTTGAATTACATTTTGTGTACCCTTTATCCATGTTAGTGCCTAACACCCCCAAGATACTAAATTACAGAAGAATGATGCCTCAAGATATAATTATTCTTCTTCTTCTCTGCTGTGGTATCACAAGATACACAGATTTATCTTATTGAGGCTGATTTCAGACTGCCTCGTATAATTAATGTAGTACCCGGCCGACACGATATAACTATGAACACCACACAGGCTGGAACTTTGAGCTCCGACTTGCTTGTTGTCCATCGTTCAGCTTAACTAAAAGCTACCGGCCGCGTTCACCGGTTGCGAATGGGGGACAGTTCCGTTTTAATGCGGGGTAGATGCAATTGCGGCCGCGTGCTGTTAGCGATTTCGAGAATAGAGTCTCAGTGAGGGGTCAGATCGCACTGGCTCTTAATTAAATACTGAATGCCAATGATGCTCGAGATGACAAAGCGAGTTATTGACGCCTTGAAATAAACATATGTGATCCCGCAAAACCCAGTGACCCATCCCCGGGTAACTATAAGAATCACTCTGAGAAACAAACGAAAAAAGGACCATGATTTGCGCATCTGCACCTGAAATGTCCGCACTCTTTATAGCCAAGGTGCAGTATACGCACCGTAGCGCAGAAGTTCGTATGTCTGCCTATGACGCTGATCGCCTGAGTTCGAATCCTGGTGAGAACAACAGAAAATTTTTCAGCGGGGGTTATCCCCTCCTAATGCTGGCGACAATTGTGAGGGACTCTACCATATGGTATGACAGCCATGTAAAAACTTCTGCATTAAGCGGTGTCGAATTGCGTCACCGTTCGGACTCGCCTATAAAAAGGAGGCCCCTTATCATTGAGCTTAAATTTGAATCGGACAGCACCCATTGATATGTGAGAAGTTTGCCCTTTTCTTTAATAAAATGTTCATCGGCATTTGCAGAATATGCGCTGGCGGATGTACTGGAGAAGTACCAGGCAGATATTACCACCTTACAGGAAGTGCGATGTACCGGGAATGGCGTCACTACAACACCAAACGGTGACGAACTATACTATAGCTGCCATAACACGAGACATGAATTTGGATGTGGATTTGTGTTTAGTCGGAGACTAAAACACCTTGTCTGCAGCTTTACTCCGTTGGATGAGAGGCTAGCCACAATCCGCTTAAAAGCCAAATTCTTCCACATCAGCCTTATTTGTGCCCATGCCCCGACGCAAGACAAGGACGAGTAGACCAAGGATATTTTCTATGAGCGCCTGCCCCGCCCCTTATGTTAAATTCGTTCTGAGAGATTTTAATGCAGAGATAGGGAAGGAAAACATCTTTGATCAAACAGTCGGAAACTTTAGCCTCCACGAAACGAGAACGTCCGATAATGAGTTGAGGGTACATGAGGCAACATGGTAGTTAGCAGCACCAGATTTCAACGTAACAAGTAAAAGCGTGCTAAGTTCGACCGGGTCGAATCTTAGGAACCCACCACCATGGTTTCTGCTAAAAATGTATGCAAAATAAATTAAATTGAAGAGCATAATTTTATTCTACATACCAAACATCTGTCAAACCCGCAAAAATTAAAGCTTTTAGGAACCAAACAAGGATGATCGAGAAATCGGTTTACATGGGAGCCATATCGAGTTTTCTGACAGCTTTGGACCGTATTTGGCACAGTTGTTTGAAGTTCTAACGGAGCACCACATGAAAAATTTAAGCTAAATCGGACAAAAATTGCGGTTTATAAGTACTCAAGAACTCAAAATCGGAAGATCGGTTTATATGGGAGCTATATCAGGTCATAGACCGATTTGGAGAGTACTTAGCGCAGTTATTGGAAGTTATAACAGAACGCTATGTGCAATATTTAATCCAAATCGGACATAAATTGCGGATTGTAAGGGCTCAAGAAGTCAAATCGGAAAATCGGTTCGGGAGCTATATCAGGTCTGATGACTGATTTGGAACGCAATCAAAAAGGTTGTTGGAAATCATAACAGAACACTAGGTGCAAAATTTTAGCCAAATCGGATTAAAATTAAGGCTTGTAAGGGCTCAAGAAGTCAAATCAGGAGATCGGTTTATATGGGAGCTATATCTAAATCTAAGCCGATAAGGCCAATTTGTAATCCCCAATAACCTACATCAATACTTAGTATATGCGCAAAATTTCATGCGGCTAGCTTTATGCGTTCCACCGCTATCGTGATTTCGACACACGAAGATCGACACATGGCTAGATCGACTCAGAACGTCGAGACGAACAAGAATATATAAATTTTATGGGGTCTTAACGAATATTTCGAGGTGTTACAGACGGAATGACTAGATTAGTATGCCCTCATCCTATGGTGGTGGGTATAAAAATTTTCACAAAGCCAGATGGCTGTTACCCGATCAAAACACGATGAACAAAATTGATCACTTTGTGATAGATGGAAGACATTAATCCAGCCTGTAAGATGTACGATTGATCCGTGGAGCAAATATAGATTTGGATCAATACTTTATTACAGCAAAGATTCGATCTGACACTGCACGGAAGCTGCGACATTGAAAAGCTGCAAACACAACAGATGGCAACGACATACTCCACTCGACTGACCCAACTGCGTGATGAAAGCACTTTTTGTCTGATAATATAATGGCGCAGTGGCAAACCATTGCCCACTCCATGGAAAATGCCTCCGTACATGAGTACCGGAAGCCTCCCCCAAGAAACCCATGATACGACCAAGATTGTCGAGATGCTGCTGAAGCCAATCAGTAGCATTGCGTCAGATGAAGGAGATGTATCGGGAGAAAAGGAGAGAGGAAAAACGTCTATACTGCAGAAAGAAAAATGAAATGGAAAGACGTGAGAGTGAGCGAATTGAGATGTACAGGAGTCAGAATGAAGTCCGGAAATTCTACCAAAGAATTAAACATCAAGCCGATGGCTTTGGTGCAGCCAGATCCTCCTGCAGAGACAAAGAAGGAAAATCTGGTAACTGATACAGAAAGCATGCTGAGGATATGGAAGAGGATACCGCAGCGGATACTGGCGGCGAAGAGGATACCGCAGAACCAATCCCTGATAATGGTTTAGAATGTAAACCTCCAAGTCAGTATAAGGTCCAAGCAGCTGTGACCTGACTTAAGAACAACAAGGCAGTGGGATCCGACGGGTTTGGAAAGAACCAATTCCTGATGATGGTATAGAATATTTACCTCCTAGTCAGAATGAGGCCCAAGTAGCAGTGTCTCGACTAAAGAACAACTAGACAGCAGGAGCCGACGGGTTTCGGAAGAAGCAATCCCTGATGATGGTATAGAATATTTACCCGCTAGTCCGAATGAGGTCGAAGTAGCAGTGACCCGAATGAAGAACAACCAGGCAGCAGGAATCGATGGGTTGCCCGCTGAACTTTTTAAGAGCGGAAGCGACACGCAGATAAGCTTGTATGCTCAATCTGGCTAGAAGAACGCATACCCGATGATTGGAACCTCAGCATACTATTGGGTTGCCCAAAAAGTAATTGTCGGTAATATAGTAGTAATATAGTCGGCGTTGACAAATTTTTTCAACGGCTTGTGACTCTATAATTGCATTCTTTCTTCTGTCAGTTATCAGCTGTTACTTTAAGCTTGATTTAGAAAAAAGTGCGCGAAATTTTGTTTACATTTGTTTGTTTGGGGTCAATTTTAATATGGGTACCGCATGTATTAAAAGAAGTTCATTTAACAAACCGAATCAACGCTTGTGATATGCACCTTAAACGCAATGAATTCGATCCGTTTTTAAAAAGAATCATAACTGGAGATGAAAAATGGATTGTTTACAACAACGTTAGTCGAAAACAATCATGGTCCAAGCATTGTGAACCAGCTCAAACCACTCCACCACCAAAAGAAGGTTATGCTGTCTGTTTGGTGGCATTGGAAGGGTGTGGTATATTTTGAACTGCTTCCAAGGAACCAAAAGATTAATTCGGATGTTTACTGTCAACAATTGGACAAATCGAATACAGCCATCAAGGAGAAGCGACCAGAATTGGTCAATCGTAAAGGTGTCATATTCCACCAGGACAACGCTAGACCGAACACATCTTTGGTCACTCGCCAAAAACTGAGTGAGCATGGCTGGGAACTTTTGATGCATCCACCATATAGCCCTGACCTTGCACCATCAGACTACCATTTATTTCGATCTTTGCAGAACTCCTTAAATGGTAAAACTTTCGGCAATGATGAGGCTATAAAATCGCACTTGGTTCAGTTTTTTGCAGATAAAGGCCAGAAGTTCTATGAGCGTGGAATACTAAATTTGCCAGGAAGATGGCAAAAGGTTATCGAACAAAATGACAATTATATATTTGATTAAAGTTCTTTCTAAGTTTTATTAAAAATGCATTTACTTTCTTTTAAAAAATCCGCAATTACTTTTTGGGCAACCCAATATGTACCGTACACAAGAAAGGAGACAAGACGGAATGTGCCAACTCCAGAGGAATAAGTCTCCTCCCCATCGCATACCAGATACTCTCGAGAGTATTGTGTGAATGATTAAAACCTAAAGTCAATGAGATAATTGGGCTCTACCAATGCGGCTTTAGACCTGGTAAATCCACACTAGACCAGATATTCACACTGCGCCAAATTCTGCAAAAGACACGAGATGGACCAATCAACCCCTACAAGCTCTTTGGTAGCTACAAAGCCACTTTCGTAGCCCTATACGTTCAAAGGAATTTCAAGCCATGTCTGAGTTTGGTATCCCTGCAAAATTAATGAGACTCTGCAGGGTGACATTTGCTGGTACACTTTCCTCATTAAGAATAGGAAATAATCTTTTCGAATCATTTAATGCCAAACGAGGTTTCTGGACAAGGAGACAGCCTATTGTGTGATCTCTTTAATATGCTGCTGGAGAAGATTATGCATATTTTGCCCATGAACATTCCACTAAGAGCAAACAGGAGCAAACTTCTCACATATCAATGAGTGCAGTCTGATTCAAGTTTAAGATCCATGATAAGGGGCCTACTTTTTATAGCCGAGTCCGAACGTCGTGCCGCAGTGGGACACCTCTTTGGAGAGAAGTTTTACTTGGCATAGTACCTCACAAATGTTGCCAGCATTAGGAGGGAAAAACCAACGCTGAAAATTTTTTCTGATTGTCTCGCCGGGATTTGAACCCAGGCGTTCAGCGTCAAAGGCAGACATGCTAACCTCTGCGCTACGGTGACCTCCAAAAGAAGATTATGCGAGATCCATATGTGAATAGATATGCCACACTAATCACAAGAGACCACATGCCTACGGGAAATGTGTAGTCAATTTCCCCAAATACACCGGTCCTAAGTACCTATCCCGTGACAGTTTTAGGACCTGTCCCATTTCCCGTAGGAATGCTACTTGCCTATGCCAACGACATCGATATCATAGGTCGATAACCGTTAGCAGTAACAGCAGCCTTTGTAAGAATCGATAGGTAATCGTAGAAATTGGGTCTGGCAGTAGGGTTGGGTTAGGTAAGAGTGGCAGTCCTTTACAGACCCACTTAGACAATTTTAGGTCTATTGTAATACGACAGTAGCGACAGACCAAGGCTTCTGGCGGGAATCGATCCCACGAACCCTGCCCTGGTAATCCAAGCGTGCTACCAACTCGGCTGTCGGGTCTGGCAGTAAATGGAGATAAGACGAAATGAAAGGTATCAACTACCAAAACGCCCTGTACAACCGATCAGATAAAGGAAATGAAGAACCTTGGAAACCATAACTTTAAGCAAGTCAGCAACTATATTAGCGTCGGCACCACCGTAACCGAAACGAATGGCACCAGTTTTGAATATATATATAGAATATCCATCTCTCGACAGACGAATATCACACCATACAAGACACTGATACTACCCGAGTTATTCTCGTAAGGTTCTGTGGCATGGGTACTTGTAAAAGCAGGCGAAGCAGTTCTTGGAGTGTTTGAGAGAAAGATTCTTCGTTCACGATGAATGCGTCGTATAAACTACGAGCTGAATGGCGACCATAGCATAGGTATACGTATCAAAATAGAACGGCTGCGTTGGCCAGGTAATGTTGTCAGAATGGATGAAGAAGCTCCAGCAAAGAAGTCCTTTGAAGGCAAACACGATGGTACACGCAAACCGGGAAGACCAAAAACCCGATGGAAAGATCAAGTGGTGGTAGACAACTTGAAACTTGGTGTCACAGATTTTAGAATGAGCGCAGAAGATCGAGGCGCTTGGAACGCTAATCTATGTTCGGCTAGTGGAACAAATGTTCTTTCGCAGCCAATTAAAGTAAAGTAGAGCCTACGATACACAACAAGATAAGTCCTAATACATGTATTGGAATTGCTACTGTTATCTTATAAACTGGTTATATACCCATAACACGTCTTTGGCTCATCCTTAAAAAGCTAACAGATCATCAAGTCGCTCCATATCAAAGAATTTGTTTGCAGCACAGTATTTTTCCACTTTTTAAAAATGAAGCAATTACTTGCGTTGCTTGTCCAAAACGGAGTTTATTTCTTATTAAACACATACAGAACTAATTAGAAATTCTAAAAATGTTTATTTCAAATTATTCTCCTACACGCTCATATCTATTGTTCTGAGTTCTAAGTGGACACATTTGAATTCATTCAATTTTTGCTTATGAGGTCCAGTATTAGTTTTTATGGCTCTTTTTTGTGTTTTGAAAGACTGACATTTATTTTTCTATTTAAATGCCATAAACACCCGTCAAAGTGATCATAAATTGTATTCCAATTTATAAAGATAATAATTGTGTTAATAAAGTTTTTGCTTAAATGGATGCTAAATTTAATATTGGGGAAGGTTGAAGAGCTTTCTGAGAAACTCCAACGAAAATAATTTAAAGTTAATATATGATAATGACTTTTAATTACGAAATGGAGCTAATTATTAACAATAAAATCGGACAACAATTGAGGCTGCTAGGTTCTCAAGAAGTCAAATCGAAGATCTACTTTATATGAGAGCTATATGCAAGAATTAAACCGATATGGTCCTTTTGTATTGCCAAATGACCTACAACACTAAGAATTCGGGTCTTCAAACGCCAATGGCAAGACCCAAACACGACTCCTAAGACTCGCCAGGACCCTCAGCAAGAAGTTCACTGCATGTGGAAGCTATGCGTTGGTTGCAATGATCGACATCGGGAAGAGGGTAGTTGAAACAACTTTCGATAATGGGGCCATCAGCTATTTCATCATTTAAAGTCAACGAAACCTACACTTTTGCCACCAACACTCATCGCATCACTCAACTTCAAAAACATTTTTCAGCGACGGTTTTCCCCCTCCTAATACTGGCGCCATATGTGAGGTACTATGCCAAGCATAGAAGCCATTTAAAACTTCTCCTTAAAGAGTTGTCGCACTACTGTTTAACGTTCGGACTCGGCTGGTTAATGCAGGTCTCTTCCCATTGAGCTTAAACTTGAATTAGATGGCACTCCTTGATGTGTGAGCAATTAACTCCCGTTCCTCAATGGAATGTTCATGGCCAAATTTCCATTTGTTTACGCAATCTAAAGTAACGCAGAGATTAGCACTTCCGTCTATGAAGCTGAACGACTGGGTTCGAATACTGGCGAGAACACCAGAAAAAAAATATTTCAGCGGTGGTTATTCCCTACGACATTTGCCAGGTACTATGACATGTAAAACTTCTCCCCAAAGAGGTGTTGCTCTGTGGCACGCTTTTCGGACACGGCTATACAAAGGTGTATTATCATTGAGCTTAAACTTGAATCGAACGGCATTCACTTATATGTGAGAAGTTTGCTGTTGTTCCTTGATGGAATGTTCATGGCCAAATTTCCAATTGTTTACGCAGGCCACTCTTGATCTACGCTGCATCCTTAATTAAGAATTTTCCGCCGAACCGCGCTATTCTCCTTAGTGCTCTTACTCAGGCCCATGAATTGCTGTGATTGAGCCCTTAGCCCGCTGATCGAAGTATGCCTCGTCACCGACCCTAGGCCAGGGCTGATTTCTTCGCTACGATTGTGCTAGCCAGCACCCTTCTTGATGCCCAGAGTAGCGATCCAGATCTCCTTTAGGTCATCCAGATCTCCGACGAGATCGTCCATAGGCACCAGTCAGCCCATAGCGACTCTGGGTTATTGGCCCATATCTCAAGGCGGTTTCGAAACCATTCCCCGCAAACAAAGAACACTCTACGCTACAGAAGCAAGACCCAAACTCCTAGCCCTACAAATAAACCTCGCCGCAACAGTAAGATTTCCTCTATAGACAAAATTTCAACGAAATTATCTCTAAAGGTAAATTCCAAAGAAACTCTCTCAAAGAATAAAATTGCAGTGTATTTCTCTAACACACAAAATTTCAATGAAATTTTCGTATGCACACAAAGTTCCAATGAAATTTTCTCTAAAGACAAAATCTCAATGAAAATTACTTTAAGCACAATATTGTAAAGAAATCTTCTCTAAAGATAAAGTTTCAGCGAAATTTTCTCTAAAAACAATATTTCAGTAAAATTTTCGCTTAATACAAAATTTCGGTGAGATTTTCCCTGAAGCAATTTTCTTAACAAACAAAAGTAAAATGTGATTTTTGTACCCTACCCCACCACTGTGGTGCAGGGTATTATAAGTTTTTGCATTTGTTTGCAACGCTAAGAAGGAGAAGAGCTAGACCCATTGTAAAGTATAGCGATCGGCTTAGAATCACTTCCTGATTTGATTTAGCTGTCGTCCGTCTGTCTGTCCATGTATTCATGTGATCAAGGTACAGCTCGCATTTATTGTCCGATCCCATTTGTTGTCCAATTGTCATGAAATTTTGCACATTTCACCTTTTGGTCCAAAAACGAACGTTATTGATTTTGGAAAAAATCGGTTCAGACTTAGATATAGCTCCCATATGTATCTTTCATCCGATTTGGGCTTTTAAGGCTGTATATGCTGCAATTTTAGTCCGATCTTTATAAAATTTAGCACGAGGGTGTTTTATTTGACGTTTACATATGAGTGCAAAATTTCGTCAAAATCGGTACAGACTTAGATATAGCTCCCATATATGTCTTTCACACGATATGGAATTTTTAGGCTGTAACAGCCACAATTTTGGTCCCATCTCTACAGAATAAAGCAGAAAGTGTTTTATTTGGCGTCCTAATATGTGTACAAAATTTCATGAAAATCGATCCAGATTTAGATATAGCTCCCATTTATATCTTTCATCCGATATGAACTTTTAAGGCTGTAGAAGCCACAATTTTGGTCCGATCTTTACAAAATTTAGTACTCGGATGTTTTATTTGACGTCCACACATGTGTGCAAAATTTTGTCAAAATCGGGCTAGATTTAAATAAAGCTCTCATATTTAGACATTGATTCCTTATATGACATTTTAAGGCTGTAGAACTCCTTAATATTTCTTCTATCGTAAGAAAACCTTACAAGGTTCTATTCGATATTTCAATAGATGCTCTAAATTAAAGTCTGACTAGACTTGGAGATAAGTTATAAATATTAAAGGCAGCACGTAGGTTAGGTGGAGTAGGGTACTATATAGTCGGCTTCGCCCGACTTTTGCCTTTCCTTATTGGTTTTGATATATTTTTATTAAAACAGTTCACGCACGTTTCGTGTTTTGTATCACTGTCAAACATCTTCAGTTTGGTCTATAGTTTAACCATTAATCATCTCACAAACGAACAACGCTAGCAAATTATTGAATTTTATTTTCAAAATGCGTGCTGTGTTAAGAAAGTTCATTGCTCATTTTTATACCCACCACAATAGGATGGGACCTTAGATCTTAAATCTAGAGATCGGTCTATATGGCAGCTATATCCATATCTAAAACGATGTCGGCCAAATTGCAGAAGAATGTTGATGGGTCTAACACAACTCACCGTCTCAAATTTTGGCAAAATCGGACAATAAATGCACATTTTGGGCCCCAAGACCTTAAATCGAGAGACCGGTTTATATGGCAGCTATATCCAAATCTGGACCGATCTGGGCCAAATTGAAGAAGGATATCGACTGGCCTAACACAACTCACTGTCCCAAATTTCAGCAAAATCGGATAATAAATGTGGTTGTTATCGGGCTATGTGGGAGCTATATCAAGTTATAGTCTGATACAGCTCATCTTCGAACTTAACCTGCTTATGGACAAGAAAAAAGTATCTGTGCAAAGTTTCAGCTCAATATCTCTATTTTTAAAGAGTGTAGCATAAATTCAACAGACAGATGGACGGACATGGCTAGATCGTCTAAGATTTTTACGACAATCAAGAATATATATGATTTGTAGGGTCGAAAATGGATATTTCGATGTGTTGCAAACGGAATGACAAAATGAATATACACCCATCCTTGGGTGTGGGTATAAAAAGTCACAGTGTGGTGTGGTTTAAGGGCTGGTGTCATCATTGGACCGTACTTCTTCAAATATGATGCGAATCGTAACGTAACTGTGAATGGTGCGAGCCAAAATGCCAAAATTGAACTAAGCGGATGGTCCATTTGAGACGCACTCACGGTCAATATTTGCATGAAATAATCTCTAAACATTAAATTATATGGAACGTACTATCGATTCAAATAAAGATTTCATGCATTTAATTAAAATTTTTTCTGAAGACAAAAGTAAGGTGAAGTTTCCTTCAGAGAAAAAATTCCTACACAATTAAAATGAAATTCTCAGTAACGACAAAATTTCAGTTGAATTTTTTTTGTAATGCCAAAATTTTCAGCGACCCCATAAAGTACATGTATTCTTGATCGTCATGCCATTTAAGTCGATCTAGCCATGTCCGTTCGTCTGTCTGTCGAAAGCACGCAAACTTTCGAAGGAGTAAAGCTAGCGGCTTAAAATTTTGCACAGATACTTCTTTTTAGTGCAGGTCGGTTAGGATTGTAATTGGAACAAATCGGTCCATGTTTTGGATCGTTGAGTATCATTCAAATCGGTATAGCTATTCAAATTGGTATAGCTGTCATATAAACCGATCTTGGATCTTGACTTCTTGAGCCTCTAGAGGGCGCAATTCTTATCCGATGTGACTGAAATTTTGCACGTGGTGTTTTGGTATCACTTCCAACAACTATACAACTAGTATAATTCAAATCGGTTCATAATCTGGTATTGCTGTCATATAAACCGATCTTGGATCTTGACTTCTTGAGTCGCTAGAGGGCGCAATTCTCATCCTATCTCCCGATTTTGCTTCTTGAGCCCCTACAAGGCGCAATTCTTATCCGAATGAATTGAAATATTGCACTTCTACAATGTTCAGCATTCTTTTATGGTCCGGATCGGACTATAACTTCATATAGCTCCAATAGCATAACAGTTCTTATTCGATATTCATTGTTTGCCTAAGAAGAGATACCGCGCATAGAACTCGACAAATGCCATCCATGACGAAGGTTATATAAGATTCGAACTTGGCACGCTCTTACTTGTTTTAACAAAACTTGAGTAAATTTTTCTCCAAAAACAAAATTTTAATACAATTTCTTCTAAGACTTAATTTTAATAAAATTTCCACTAAAATAAATAAATAACAACGAAATTTCTCTAGACTGGAATGTCAGTAGTATTTTATTCAAAACGTTTTTAGAGAAAAAATCTTTGAAATTTGATCTTAAAAAAATTTTTTACTGAAATGTTATCGTTTGAGAAATTTTTACGGAAATTTAGGTTCCAAACAAAAATTTCATTGAAATTCAGCATTTGGCGAAAATTTCACTAAAATGTTTATTTTTGAGCAAATATCACTAAAATTTTATCTTAGAAAATATTTTACTGAATTTCAGTAAAAATATTGTCTTTCGAAAAAATTTCATTAAAATTTTATCTCTAGAGAAAAATAACACTGAAATTTCGACTTTAACTAAGAACTTTTTTCTATGTATTTACCGCTTTCGCTTCAATCACAGTTTGTCAAAACACTTTCATTTGTAGGAAAGTAGCAAAAACGTGTCTTCATTTTCGAGTTCATTGACCTAGAGCGTCTACCAGAAACCGAAATTTTATTTAAGTTGATTTTTGCTCAATATTGCTTTAATGGCATTACAGTAGAAATTTGTTTAAATCGTTATTTGAGTGTACAACCGTTAGAGGATTAAACGAAATTATTTTTTTTTTTAATACCACATTTGTTTATTTTTCTATGCTCAGCGCCAAAACGGCTTATCAGTCACGGGAGTTTAGCTTTGAAATGCAAAAAAAGAAACAATTTTGTTGTTGTTGTTGTTTCAAATATCCCAACAGACTCTTCATTTGTTGATAAAACCTTTGGTAAAAAAAAACGCCTATATAGGGGGTAATTGTTTTCATTTTGCCCATTTATTAGCATGGTGGTGTCACTTTAGCACTTTTGATCTTCAAATGGAGAGCATGGAGAGAATTTAATGGATTGTGGTGTTGGCAACTCTTTGTTAACTAATGGCTGTTGTCTGCAGACACTGATAGTGACAGAAATTGATCGCGTGTTTGCCCATCATTATGGTAATTAGGCATAGCGTAAACACAAGCGAACAACGAGCATATGACAGGCGACACAACTGTGTAAGTATGTCGAAACGATTTTATGGAAAGTTTTTTTTTTGCACATTATAAACACAGCTTTTAATTTTTTGACAATATGTTAGAATTAGCCAGCCAAGCTTTTTGGTTTTCAATAAACACTAACATTTGTTTTTGAACAACACACACTTGTTTGCTTATTTAACTGGAAGTTAATGAGTGTTATTAAATATTTCATTTGTTGTTATATTCACCTTTTTATTATTATTTGTTTTTGGGTTTATAAAACTTCACACTACACTTCGTTTAGCTCACTACACTTTCAACTATTGCTATGTACATTCGAGTAGGTATTTTCTCTATAAATTCTAACCCGTTTTTATTAGCGCGCTTTATTCGTTCCGTTTTCGGCAAAGGTTCACATCCGACTATCCTCAATGTTGTAAGGTTTTCGATTTAGTTTTTTCTTTCTTTTTTCTTTACATGCTTCTATTTTGTTTTCTTTCGCATTTGTTTATATTTTTGCAAGTCCCCATAGTACAGCACAGCACACACTCACAACCAAACACCTGCATCGTTGTTCGTTGTTCTCACACATTGCTCCTCTTCGTACTGTGCCAAGATTCTGAGATGCAACATCATTGTGATTTTGTTGTTGTTGTTATCATTTACCTATGAAACGAACGAAGAGCATTATCGTTTATCCGACGCCAATGTAGACAATAACGTTTACGGAAGCGCAGCAAACAATAAGAAACGATCATCCTCGTTGAGTGCCGGTATAGCCTGCCTATTTGCACAATGGGCGAATGTTTGACATTGTTTTAAAAGCAAATATGTTTGGGGGTGAAAGTAAAAGTAAAGTGGTATAATTTGCAGGTCATAAAAAGGTCAATATAAACATGTAAAAGAGTGCTAAGTTCGGCCGGGCCGAATCTTGGGAACCCACCACACTATGGATTCTGCTGAAATTTTATACAAAATAAATTAAGTTGTAGGTGATAATTTAATTATAAAGGGTGATTTTTTTGAGTTTAGGATTTTCATGCATTAGTATTTGACAGATCACGTGGGATTTCAGACATGGTGTCAAAGAGAAAGATGCTCAGTATGCTTTGACATTTCATCATGAATAGACTTACTAACGAGCAACGCTTGCAAATCATTGAATTTTATTACCAAAATCAGTGTTCGGTTCGAAATGTGTTCATTCACCGTAACGTTGCGTCCAACAGCATCTTTGAAAAAATACGGTCCAATGATTCCACCAGCGTACAAACCACACCAAACAGTGCATTTTTCGGGATGCATGGGCAGTTCTTGAACGGCTTCTGGTTGCTCTTCACTCCAAATGCGGCAATTTTGCTTATTTACGTAGCCATTCAACCAGAAATGAGCCTCATCGCTGAACAAAATTTGTCAAAATTTGAACACATTTCGAACCGAACACTGATTTTGGTAATAAAATTCAATGATTTGCAAGCGTTGCTCGTTAGTAAGTCTATTCATGATGAAATGTCAAAGCATACTGAGCATCTTTCTCTTTGACACCATGTCTGAAATCCCACGTGATCTGTCAAATACTAATGCATGAAAATCCTAACCTCAAAAAAATCACCCTTTACATACCAAACTTTCGTCAAGTATGATCGAGAGACCGATTTGGACGGTACTTGGTAGAGTTGTTGGAAGTCATAACAAAGCAATACGCGCAAAATTTCAGCCAAATTGCGGCTTGTAAGGGCTCAAAAAGTCCAATCGGGCGATCGGTTAATATGGGAGCTCTATCAGGATATGGTCTGATTCAGACTGGACTTGGCACAGTAGTTGAATGTCATGAAGGAACACCATATGCAAAATTTCAGCCAAATCGGACAAAATTGCGGCTTGTAAGATGTTGACAAAAATTTCGACTTATAAGGGTTCAAGAAGTCAAATCGGAAGATCGGATAATATGGGAGCTATAGGAGGTTATATACCGATTTGGGCCGTACTTGGCTCAGATATTGTTACTGTTGTTGTAGAACACTATGTGCAAAATTTCAGTCAAATCGGACAAAAATTGTGGCTTCCATTGACTCATGAAATCAAATCGGGAGATCAGTTTATATGGGAGCTATATCAGGTTCTTGACCGATTTGGACCGTACTTGGCATAATGTTTGAAATTCATAACCAAATACTATGTGCAAAATTTTAGCTAAATTGGACACAAATTGCGGTTTGTATCAGGTCAGGAGTCAAATCGGAAAATCGGTTTATATGGGAGCTATATCAGGTTATAGACCGATTTGGACCATAATTAACACAGTTGTTAGAAATCATAAGAGAACACTAAGTGAAAGATTTTAGCCAAATCGGACAAAACTTGTGGCTTCCAGGGGCTCAAGAAGTCAAATCGGAAGATCGGTTTATATGGGAGCTATATAAGATTATGAACCGATTTGAACGGTACTTGACGCTGTTGTTGGAGGTCATACCAGAACACTACATGGACAATTGCAGCCAAATCGGACGAAATGTGCGTTTTCCAGGGGCTCAAGAAATCAAATCGAGAGATCGATTTATATGGGAGCTATATCAGGTTATAGACCGATTTGGACCGTACTTGGCACAATATTTGAAAGTCATAACAGAACACTATGTGCAAAAGCCAAGCCAAATCGGACAAAAATTACGGCTTCCAGGGGCTCAAGAAATCATATCGGGAGATGGGTTTGTAAGGGAGTTTTATCAGGTTCTTGACCCATTCGAACGGTACTTGGCCCAGTTGTTGAAAGTCAAATCAGTACACTATGTGCAGAATTTCAGCCAAATCGGACGAAAATTGCTGCTTCCAGGGGCTCAAGAGGTCAAATCGGGAGATCGGTTTATATGGGAGCTATATCCAAATCTGAACCGATATGGCCCTTTTGCAATCGTCAATAATCTACGGCAATATAAAGTATCTGTGCAAAATTCCAAGCGGCTAGCTTTATGCGTTCGACCTCTATCGTGATTTTGACAGACGGGCGGAAATGGCTAGATCGACTCAGAACGTCGAGACGATCAAAAAAAATATACTTTATGGGGTCTTAGACGAATATTTCGAGGTGTTACAAACGGAATGACTAGGTTTGTATACCCTCATCCTATCCTCCTAATGCTGGCAACATTAGTGAGGTACTGTACCATTTGATATGGAAGCCATATAAGAACTTCTCCACAAAGAGATGTTTCACTACGGCACGCCGTTCGGACTCGGCTAAAGAAGGAGGCCCCTTATCATTGAGCTTAAACTTGAACAGAAAACCACTCAGTGATATATGAGAAATTTGCCCCTGTTTCTTAGTGGAATGTCCATGGGCGAATTTGCAATTTGCATTTCCCAACTACGCGTTGATAATCCTGCCACGAGGCATATTTACCGTCCACCGGGAGATATTCGGGTGGATCTCCGTGTGGTCCAGGGTGGCGATTATGGATCATTTCCTCACTTTTTTAATTGCCGCCTTAATAATGAACTCCTTCTGTTGGAGAGACAATTTAGATGAAATTTGTGACCTCTTCCAAGCCCTCTTATACGGTATGAATCGGTCTATAACCTGATACAGCTCCCATGCAAATCGATCTTCCCCATTTATTTTTCATGTCCATTATTCTTTGTTTGCCTTTAAGAAGATACCAGACAAATAACTTGCAAAATGCGGTCCATGGTGGTGGGTATATAAGATTTGGTCCGGCCGAACTTTACACGCTTTTACTTGTTACTATTTAAACTCTGCATAAATGAACAAATATTCAACAAATTTTATTAATGTTCCAGTTATCCTTCTTTACTTGAATACGAGTATAGTATTTTGTCCCCATTGTAATATTTCTTCTACTCAAATCTAATTTGTAGCGCCATGCGTTTGAATGTCATTAAGACTTACACATGGCAACGCTGCTTTGGGCTGCTAAATCTTTGCCCAATGTGCATTTGTTGTTGTTATGCGGAATGCTGGTTAATCGTGTGAGAAGAGTGCGTGGTCGTTTTTTTTTTCAATTCATTTCAATCGGCATATTCTTGTGGAGAGTTATCCTACCACTATAAAAAGAGTTGCCAATTATAGGTTTAATTGCGTGTAGAACAAAATGTAAATGAAGGGAGAACATAACATTGACCTTAAGAGAGAAAAAGAGAGAGAGAGAGAGAGAGAAACTGCTAGAGGGCAAAGTATTGCAGCCTGAGGTTGTAAGTTAAGTTACCGGTATCGTAGCTACCTTTTGATTAGTAATATTTATAATCGTTATAGGAATTAAGAAAATATGTAACAAAAGGCGTTTTCACAAAACGTTATCCAGTGTAGCGGTTTAACAGATGACCCTCTATTAATTCGGACTGACCACAAACACCTTGCATCTAAGTACAAATGTAATCACATAGGTATGTAAGTATGCTCATAATTTGTGTATTTATAGATCCGTTTTATCATGTGCCTATCCGCAAAATTAAACTTATACTCGTGTGCACATACATGCGTGCATACATACATACATATGTTTATATTTGATTTGTGGTTTTGCGAAATCCCCACTAGCAGCAGCGTTCAGCAATGGAATAATGCTCAGCTCAGTCTTGTTATTTCTTTCATTCTCATACTCGTGAGCGCCGTGGGCTAAACAAACGAAGGAAGATCTCTACAGAATGCCTTCTTCGTTTAATTGCAATTTATTCACATTCGTTCGTTATTCTGGGTGTAATTAATTTTTTCCATTTCGTGTCTTTTTTTTTAATTCTTCCTCTCTATTATACGAAACGTTGAAACGTCATTGTGGGCAGCAGTGCATAATATCAACGTCATTGCACTTGACCAAGAGCAATTATAGAACGCATAAAAGTTCTAAAAAAAGGAGGAACCAATTCGAGTCAGTGGCGTAGGCGATTAAAGTGCATTAAGTGAAAAAGAAGAATTTCTTTGAGTACTTTTGTTTAAAGTTTCTTGTACATAAAAATGAGTTTGTGTTTGTTTGTCGGTTTGTTTGCTTGTTCCGTATAGACTCACAAACGGCTGAACCGATTACCTTGAAATTTCCACAGTTTGTGTAGGTTGATCTGGAAGAATAGGCTATACAATTTTTTGATATCGGGAGGGGGGCGGACGCTCCCATATTGTCCCCGATCAAATGAAAGGTATTAAAGAGTAGAATACTAATATGATATTAAAATTGGGTCCAAGTACCCAGGAAGTCGCCCTAACCCCAAAACTTCTAAAATCAGACAAATTGATCGTATATACATATCATAGCCAATTAAAGTAAAGCAAATGAAAGGACAAAATGACCAACGCTATGGTAGTGGGTATAAAATCATACGACGCATTTTGGCTTTTAGAATATTCGGTAGGTCTTGGTCGGGTTTGGTAGGACTTTGATTAAATTTTTGTAGGTAATATTTTTGAGTGGCAACACTGGTCTAGACTCCTCTATCTTCCGCGCTCATTCTCCAATTTCGGACACCCATTTTCGTGATTTTTTTCACCAATTGATCTTTCCATTGCAGTTTTTTGTCTTCCCGCACAGTGTTTAACTTCACACAAGTAAAAGCGTGGTAAGTTTGGCAGGACCGAATCTTGGGAATCCACCACCACCATGGATTCTGCTAAAATATGGGAGCTACATATATCTAGTTAAAGACGGAATAGGACCGTACTCGGCGCAGCTGTTGAGAGTAATAACAGAACACTAAATTTAAAATTTCAGCCAAATCGGATAAAAATCACGGCTTGTAAGGCCTCAAGAAGTCAAATCGGGAGATCGGTTTATATGGGAGCTATATCATGTTCTTCCCCGATTTGAACCTTACTTGGGACTTTTGTTGGGAGTCATAACAGAACAACATGTACAAAATTTCAGCCAAATCGGATGAAAATTACGGCTTCCAGGGACTCAAGATGTCGAATCGCGACATCGGTTTATATGGGAGCCATATCTAATCCCGAATCGATTTCGAGAAATCTTCTCAGATAATGTGATAGTCGTCAAAGAAAACGTTGTGCAAAATTTTGGCAAGATTATTCAAACAATGCGCTTGCAGTGGCTCTTGGGGTGCAAATCTGGCGATATACATATATGACAGCTATATCTAAATCTGAGACGATTTCTATGAAATTCACCAGTAATCCAGAAAAAATCCTTCCTGCAAAATTTCGAGAGACTCGGTCAACAACTGACCATTTTATTGCAATATTACTGCAAATCGTATGAACATATATATGGGAGCTATATCCAAATCTGTCCAGTCGAGGAAAGCGTTGTACGAAGTTTTGGGAAGATTGGTCAATAAATGCGCTTGTAGTGGCTCTAGGAGTGAAAATCGGGCGATATATATATATATGAGAGCTATATCTAAATCTGAACCGATTTCCATGACATTCACCAGCAATGTCGAGAATAATAAAAAATCCTTCCTGCCAAATTTCGAGAGAATCGGTTAACAACTGACCATTTTATTGCATTATTACTGAAAATCGGATGAACATATATATGGGGGCTATATCCAAATCTGAACCGATTTCTTACAATTTCAATAGGATTGGTCTCTAGGCCGAAAGATATGCTTGTACCAATTTTTAAGCTGATCGGATGAAAACTGGGACATGTACTTTGTACACAAAATAACATGGACAGACAGACGGACATAGCTAAATCGAATCAGAAAGTGATTCTGAGTTGATCGGTATACTTCTCAATGGGTCTATCTCTCTTCCTTTTGGGTGTTACAAACAAATTCATTCAGTTATAAAAACCTGTACCACAGTAGTAGTGTAGGGTATTATAAGTCAGCGGTGGTTTTCCTCATACTAATGTTGGCTACATTTTTATACCCTCCACCATGGGATGGGGGTATACTAATTTCGTCATTCCGTTTGAGACTCCTCGAAATATTCATCTAAGACCCCATAAAGTATATATATTCTTGACTGTCTTGACAATTTAAGTCGAACTAGCCATGTCCGTCCGTCTGTCTGTCCGTCCGTCTGTCTGTCGAAAGCTCGCTAACTTTCGAAAGAGTAAAGCTAGCCGCTTGAAATTTTGCACAAATAATTCTTATTAATGTAGGTCGGTTGGGATTGCAAATGGGCCATATCGGTCCATGTTTCGATATAGCTGTCATATATACCGATCTTTGATCTTGACTTCTTGAGCCACTAGAGGACGTAATTCTTATACAATTTGGCTGAAATTTTACATGACGTATTTTGTAATGACTTCCATCAATTGTGTTAAGAATGATTCAAATCGGCCCATAACCTGATATTGCTGCCATATAAACCGATTCGGGGTCTTAACTTCTTGAGCCACTAGAGGGCGCAATTATTATCCGATTTAGCTAAAATTTTGTATGAGGTATTTTGTTATGACTTCCAACAATTGTGTTAAGAATGGGTCAAATCGGTAAATAACCTGATGTAGCTGCCATATAAACCGATCTTGGGTCTTGACTTCTTGAGCCACTAGATATCCGATTTTGCTGAAATTTTGAATGAGGTGTTTTGTTATGACTTCCAACAATTGTGTTAAGAATAGTTCAAATCGGTCCATAACCTGATATAGCTGTAACATAAACCGATCTGGGTTCTTGACTTCTTGAGACACTAGAGGGCGCAATTCTTATCCGATTTGGCTGAAATTTTGCATGACGTGTTTAGTTGTGACTTCCAACAACTGTGCTAAAAATGGTTCAAATCGGTCCATAACCTGATATAGCTGTAATATAAACCGATCTGGGGTCTTGACTTCTTGAGCCACTAGAGGACGCAATTATTATCCGATTTAGCTGAAATTTTGTATGAGGTGTTTTGTTGTGACTTCCAACAACTTTGCTAAGTATGGTTCAAGTCGATCCATAACCTAATATAGGTGCCTTATACACCGATCTGGTGTATAAGGCAGCTATACCTACAAAGAAATACCGGGAAGAGAGCTCGACAAATTCGATTCATAGTGGAGGGTATGTAAGATTCGGCCTGGCCGAACTTAGCACGCTTTTACTTGCTGAGGTATCCTGTGGCGCAGTGGTTGTTATGTCCGTCTATGACGCCACACGACCAGGCAAGAACATCAGAAAAATTGATAGCGGTGGTTATGCCGTTACTAATTTTGGCTACATATGTGAGGTATTCAGCCATTCTATAACTTCTCTGCCAAGTGGTGTCGCTATGCGACACGCCGTTCAGACACGGCATTTAGAAGGAAGCCTAATTTCAATGAGCCTAAACTTTAATCGGACTACATTCATTGAAATAAGAGATCTATCCCCTGTTCCTTAATGGAATGTTCATGGGAAATTTAGTTTAGGTGGTTATCTCCTCATAATGCTGTCGGTTATTGTGAGGTATTATGCCATGTAAAAACTTCTTCCCAAAGGGGTGTCGCTCTACGGCACGTCGTTTGGACTCGGCTATAAGAACGAGGCCCCTAAACATTGAGCATAAACTTGAATCGGACAGCCCTCATGGATATGTGAGAAGTTTGCAACTTTTTTTTAATAAAATGTTCATGGACATACATATCGTATGTAGCCAACAGGGTTAACCTATCGCAGATGTTATCAACACTGGTGATTGCACCAACCCCTGCAATGATATGAATAGGGAATATCAAAATTGAAGAGTTGACATTGGAGCCCCTAATTGCCATTTTTTTAGTCGTTTTCTTGTGGGAATTTTTCAAATTATCTGCTTAGAGTTCTGTAACCTTCTTCCTAGCATCATAACATTTAAAAACTTTGCATATATTTCTCATAAGAACTATTTTATACATAAATTGAAACACATACACATACACATACATACACCAATACGTACACATCTTACTTATGTAAGCTGCTGTTGTTAAAGAGAAAACTGCTTGTTCAAGTTACTATTTTTGTGGCTTTTCAAACGTGCCACTTTTGCAAATTGGTTACCTTGGAATGAGCGTGTTTTTGCATGCATGTGTTTCTTTATATTTATATTGGATGTAATGTGTGTGTGTTAGTGTGTGTATGTGTGTAACTGCGGTTCTAATTAGTCACAACCGCAGGGGAATTGCAGACAGAGAAAAAATAAAAATGAAAGAAATTGAAGACATCCATGCCACACACAATTGGCATACGGATACTTACCATGGCAGCATCCAACTTAAGACATTAATGAGGATTTTCGTTTGTGGTTCCTCATTCACCCTTTTGTTGTGTGAAAAAATAATGGGTAAAAGGTTGATTAACCAGTCCGAATGGAATGCTCACATTGTAATAGTTTTTAGCATTTTGGGGTGTTTTAGGGCGAAAAAACAAAATTTCAAAGTTGAAGTGCAAAAAGGTAGACAAATTTCTGTGAAAAATTATGTATAAATTTAAACTAAAATTGGGAAATTTATGGATTATTTGCAATACCAATAGCAATGCCAAGTGTATTTAAACAAATTAAAAGACAATAAGTTCGGCCGAGCGGAACTTTATACAAACCTTGTATATATATTGGTTGCCCAAAAAGTAATTGCGGATTTTTTAAAAGAAAGTAAATGCATTTTTAATAAAACTTAGAATGAACTTTAATTAAATATACTTTTTTTACACTTTTTTTCTAAAGCAAGCTAAAAGTAACAGTTGTTAACTGACAGAAGAAAGAATGCAATTACAGAGTCACAAGTTGTGAAAAAATTTGTCAACGCCGACTATATGAAAAATCCGCAATTACTTTTTGGGCAACCCAATAGCAACCTTACTTCGTCGAAATGGGTTGTTTTATACCATTCGACGTCCTTCCCGAGTTTAGTCATGATAGAACTTTATTTTGATTCAACTACTATGGATTCATTTATGATGCATATTCCACCGGATTTTGACGAAGTAAGGTTTCTATGTATACAGTTCGAAGTTTGAGCAAAATCGCTTTATAAACGGGTATTATTGGATTATAGACTTTTAATTAGGAGATTGGTCTATATATGCAAACCAGCCGAACACGTGCCCGCTCCGCAGCGCCTTCTTAACGCTCTTATATATTTTATTTGAGCCTGTTTTTGTAGAGTTTTAAGATGGGGACATTTCGCTCCGAATATGTCAATCGAATTCGTGTCATTGAAGCGCTTAGGTAAGCAAGTCCGCCCATGATGCTAAACTCGTGAATTTAAATCCTGGCAACAACATTGGGAAAATTTTAAGTCATGGTTATCCCCTGCTTATGTTGGCGACATTTGTGAGGCACTATGGCATGCATAAAAGCTACGTTTACAAGTAAAAAGGCGTTAAGTTCGGGCGGGCTGAACTTCGAATACCCACCACCTCGGGTATATATGTATACCACCTTTGTAATAATCCGGTGAGAAATGCATAATTTATGCCCCCATAGCAGCTTTATCGAAATATGGTCCGATATGGGCCTAATTCGACACGAATATTAAGAGGTCTAATATGCGCAAGTCATTGTTCAATTTTGTAGAAAAACTATATCGGTCTCTGAGGTAGCCATATCCAAATATAATCCAATCTGAACCATAAACGACACGCATGTCGAAAAACCTAACATAAGTCACTGTGTCAAATTTCGACGAAATCGGATTATAAATGTGCCTTTTATGAGGCCAAGACTCTAAATCGAGAGATCGGTCTATATGGCTGCTTTATCCAAATCTGAACCGATCTGGGCCAAATTGACAAAGGATATCGACTGGCCTAAAACAATGCACTGTCCCAAATTTTGGCAAAATCGGACAATAAATTCACCTTTTATGGGCCCAAGACCTTAAATCGAGAGATCGGTCTATATGACAGCTATATCCAAATCTGAACCGATCTGGTCCATATTGAAGAAGGATATCGAAGGGCCTAATACAACTCACTGTTCCAAATTTCAGCAAAATCAGAAAATAAATGCGCCTTTTATGGGCCCAAAACCTTAAATCGAGAGATCGGTCTATATGGCAGATATATCCAACTCTGTACCGATCTAGGCCAAATTAAATAAGGAGGTCGAAGGGTCTTACGTAACTCACTTCCCTAAATTATGGCAAAATCGGATAATAAATGCGCCTTTTATGGGCCCAGACCTTAAATCGAGAGATCGGTCTATATGGCAGCTATATCCAAATCTGGACCGATCCATGCCGAATTGAAGAATGATGTCGAAGGGCCCAACAAAACCCACTATACCAAATTTTGGCAAAATCGGACTATAAATGCGCATTTTATGGGCCCAAAACCTTAAATCGAGAGATCGGTCTATATGGCAGCTATATCCAAATCTGAACCGATCTGGTCCATATTGAAGAAGGATATCGAAGGGCCTAATACAACTCACTGTTTCAAATTTCGGCGAAATCGAACAATAAATGCGCCTTTTATGGAGCCAAGACTTTATATCGAGAGGATGGTCTATATGGCAGCTATATATAAATCTGAACCAATGTGAGCCATATTGGAGAGAGATATCGAAGGGCCTAACACAACTCACTGCACCAAATTTCGGCGAAACCGAACAATAAATGCGCATTTTATGGGCCCCAGACCATAAATCGAGAGATCGGTCTATATGGCAGCTATATCCAAACCTGAACCGATCTGGGTCAAAATAAAAGAAGGATGTCAAAGGGTCCAACACAACTCACCGTCCCCCAAATTTTGGCGAAATCGAAAAATTAATGCGCCTTTTATGGGCACAAGACCTTAAATCGAGAGATCGGTCTTTATGGCAGCTATATCCAAATCTGAACCGATTTGTGTTATATTCCAGCAAAATTTCGAGGGGTCTGACATAACCCACAGTGTCAAATTTCGGCGAAATCGGATAATAAATGCGCCTTTTATGGGCCCAAAACCTTAAATCGAGAGATCGGTCTATATGGCAGCTATATCCAAATCTGAACCGATCTGGGCCATATTGAAGAAGGATGTCGAAGGGCCTAATACAACTCACTGTTCCAAATTTCGGCGAAATCGAACAATAAATGCGCCTTTTATGGAGCCAAGACTTTATATCGAGAGGTCGGTCTATATGGCAGCTATATATAAATCTGAACCAATGTGAGCCAAATTGGAGAGGGATGTCGAAAGGCCTAACACAACTCACTGTACCAAATTTCGGCGAAACCGAACAATAAATGCGCCTTTTATGGGGCCAAGACTTTAAATCGAGAGATCAGTCTATATGACAGCTATATCCAAATCTTTACCGATCTGGACCAAATTCAACAGGTATGTCGAAGGACTTAACATATTTCACTATCCCGAATTTCGGCTAAATTGGACAATCAATGCGCCTTTTATGGACACAAGACCTTAAATCGAGAGATCGGTCTTTATGACAGCTATATCCAAATCTGAACCGATTTGTGCCATATTCCAGGAAAATTTCGAGAGGTCTGACATAACCGACGGTGTCAAATTTCGGCGAGATCGGATAATAAATGCGCCCTTTATGGGCCCAAAACCTTAAATCGAGAGATCGGTCTATATGGCAGCTATATCCAAATCTGGACCGATCTAGGCCGAATTGAAGAAGAATGTCGAAGAGCCTAACTTAATTTACTGTCCCAAATTTTGGCAAAATCGGATAATAAATGCGCCTTTTATGGGGCCAAGACTTTAAATCGAGAGACCGGTCTATATGACAGCTGTATCCAAGTCTGGACCGATCGGAACCAAATTTAAGAAGGATATCCACTGGCCTAACATAACTTACTATCCCAAATTTCAACAAAATCGGATTATTAATGTGGATTTTATGGGCCTAAGACCCTAAATCGGCGGATCGATATATATGGGGGCTATATCAAGATATAGTTCGATTTAGCCCATCTTCAAACTTAACCTGCTTATGGACAAAAAAAGAGTCTGTGCGAAGTTTCAGCTCAATATCTCAATTTTTAAAGACTGTGGCGTGATTTCAACAGACAGACGCACAGGCGAACAGACGGACGGACATGGCTAGATCGTCTTATATTTTTACGCTGATCAAGAATATATATACTTTAAATGTCGGAAATGGATATTTCGATGTGTTGCAAACGGAATGACAAAATGAATATACCCCCATCGTTCGGTGGTGGATGTAAAAAGCAACAACAACTTGCTATGTTTCTGCTTCATCTCTCCCTCTTTTATTGAAAATTAATACCTCATTTTCATACATTTTCTTTTCGGAAAATTAATTTTCATATATATTTTGCAAATGTCTTGAAAAATTCTTCTCGATTGATGCCAATTTCTTTAAAATCCATTCAGCAGTTTGGCCATAATAGTGGTACATATTATTCGCCTTTATAAGACCCACCTACTGCATATGACCTGTAGTTATAAAGTTTTTTGTTTTGTTGTGCAGCTTCGCAAAACTTATTAAAACAACAACAACAAAAATGCATATGCCTCGCGCGCCAAAGTCGAGCCTTAAGCAATTGGCTGACCTACATGTCAAGTAGGGCCACGCACATCACACCCCCACAACGCCATCACCTAAGTAGTGAAACCCTTTCTCTCGCACCATTTGTTTCTTTTTCTATCACTACTAATACTCTAGCGGTGCATCTAATACACTAATACTAATACGAATGCTGTGTTTATGCTTCTTCTTCTTCGAAATGTGGTAATAAGTGCGCTTTTAATGGGCCCAAGAGACTAAATCGGGAGATCGATATATATATGACAGTTATATCCAAATGTAACATGATGTAGAGCAGACTCGGTACCGATGTTGGTGGACAGGACTATATGATACCCTACACCAACGAGGCTACGTACTACTTTTAATACATGGTACCTGTGTTGTCATCTAGTCAGACTTTAATTTTACATCCCTATTGAGATATTGAATAGAACCTTCTAAGATTTCCCTACGATTATGGTAATTACAGCCTTAAACGGCCATATCGGATGAAAGATATATATAGAAACTATATCTAAATCAAGGCCGACTTTGATGAAATTTTGCAAAAAAGAGGCTTAACTATCATTTTTTAATTGAATATTTCAAGGTATTTGGGTGGTTTTTTTTCCAGCATCAATGTCTATATAATGTGTATATAAACCAACAATGATCACTTTTTGAAACAGTTGTTGTAGTTCTTGTTTTGCTTTTTTTGCTGAAATCGCTATATTATCTTGGAATTTTACATTCGGACGATATCAGGATTTCGCTAGACGGCCGGACATACCTATTTAACCAAGAATATTTTTCGAATCACTTTTCGAGTTACTTTTAACTTTTAATTATAGATTAGTATACCACCATTCTAAAGTAGTGGTGATTCAGTTATTATTTGTTTATAAACATGTTGATTCAACCATTTTTCTATAAAATGTTCTTCTCAACATTACTTTGCTTAAGTTTAAGTATCCCGCCTAAAAGCATGCAACGTGGTGTAATGTAAGATATGGTAAAACAGATTAATCTACTAACTCCTTAAGTTATGCATCGCAATAAGATTATATGAGCTTATTATAATGAACCACATCATATCCCAGTGAATTATAATGTTGGTAACCTTATTTTCGAAAACCTTTAATATAGGGATGCCAAATGAGAAAGATTTTTCGTAAATTAAAAATATTGCCCGCGGTGAGACTTTTTGAATAACAGTTTGTTTTGTCCGGTACGAATTTTAGCTTGTAGTATTTTGATATAATACTAATCTAGTCATTCCGTTTGTAACACTTCGAAATATTGATTTGCGACACCATAAAGTATATATATTTTTGATCGTCTCGACATTCTAAGTCGATCTAGCCCAGCTCATCTGTCCCTCCCCCTGTGGAATTCACGATAGCGTCCGAACGCGAATTTTTGTACAGATACTTCTTATTGATATAGATCATCAAATTTAGAATGTTACATAATAATCAATTATTAACCTGTGTTCTCTTCTTGGAGCTTCGGTTTAGGAGAATTTTTGAACTAAAAATTTTAATTTTCTTCAAAATTTTAGTTTTTCATCTAATCGCCTTATTTCTTACACTAGGATCTATAATTTGGGAGATGTGGTGATTTAAAGTTTTTTTTAAGCTTTAGTTTAGGAGATGAAGTCAATTAAAGTGTTCAAACAGAAAAAATGTTCTGTCTATTTTCATGAAAATATTGAATTATGGAATATTATTATTAACTAGCCGAACCGGGCCCGCTCCGCTGTGTCTTCTTTAACTCTTTAATATCTTTTTAGGTTGAGGACACTTCGCCCTGAATGCGGATATCGAATTCGTGCCTTTGTAGAATATGACGCTGAACGCGTTCGAATCCTGGCGAGAACATCGGACAAGCGGTGTTTATACCCTCTTAATAATTGCGACATTTGCAAGGTACAATGCCATGCACGGTCATTTAAAAAATATTTCCCAAAGAGGTGTCGCAGTGCGGGACCCCGTTCGGACTCGGCTATAAAAAAGGTCACTTATCATTGAGTTTAAACTTGAATCGAAAAGCACTCATTGATGTGTGCGAATTTGCCCCTTCTCGGTTCCTGGTGGCATTATTCTTCCTTAGGGTAATGTTCTCTGTAGAGGAGGGATGGCATCTCAGACATTTTGGCTCAAATATAGATATCAAATACGTACTGCACTCCCAAATCCCTTTAATTTGAGCCCCACATTGCCATGGCCGGTTAATGTTAACCGTTTGGAGGGTGTTTTGGGGCTAGCCGGCCACCGGCACTTTGCACTGAAATTAGATATCAAATTCCTTCTTTATTCCCAACAGAAATTAATTTCAGTTTAGGGGGTGCTTTAAGGCGTACCCCAAAACACTAGGCTCCAAAATTGGATATCAAATTCATTTTCTACTCTCAAATACCTTTCATTGAAGTCCCATATTGTCATAATGGGTCAAATAACCTATTAAACGTATATTTAGGAGGGAAAGTCACACCTAGACTTGAACTCAAATTTTAATGTCATATTCGTAATCTACTCCCTAATACCATTCATTTGAGTCCCATATAGCCATGGTCGGCTAATATGGCCATTTGTGGGTGGACGGCCTCCCATTACTTGGACCTAATGTTTTTTGCCATATTTGTAATCTACTGCCTAACACTTTTCATTTGAGTCCCATATTGACATGATCTTCGAATATTTCTATTTAGATGAGTTTTGGGGTTGGGTGGGGGGGGGGGGGTTCCGCTTGGTACTTGGACCCAAATTTTAATACCATGTTCGTTTTCTGGTCTCCAATACCTTTCATTTGATACTCTTATTGTGCCCATCGGACCACTTTCGGAATTGGATGGCGTTTTTGGAGTAAGGGGGAGGGTCCGCCTCCGCCCGATATCTAAAACTTATAAAGCCTATGTTTCCTTCCAGACCAACTTACACAATCTATGAAAATTTTAAGAAAATGGGTTCAGCCAAGTATCATATAGTCATAATGGGTCCAATGGCGTTTTTGAGGGATGGCGTGACCCCCTATACTTCGATCTGATTTTGTATGCCAGACTCGAAATCTACTCCCGAATACCTTTCATTTGAACTCCATATTGAAATGAACTTCCATTATGTCTGTTTGGATGAGTTTTGGGGTTGGGGCGGCCCGATCGGTACTTTGACTCAAATTTTAATACCATATTCGTATTCTACTCTCCAATACCTTTCATTTGATACCTACATTGTCCCGATAGGTCAACTTTTGGTTTTGGGTTGTGTTTTTGGCATAAGGGGGAGGGTCCGTCCCCCTTCCGATAGCGAAAAATTATCTAGTCTATGTTTCCTTCCAGACCAACGTACACAATCTATGAAAATGGGTCTAATGGCGTCTATGAAAATCTTAAGAAAATGGGTTCAGCCAAGTATCATATAGTCATAATGGGTTCAATGGCATTTTTGAGGGATGGCGTAACCCCCTATACTTCGATCTGATTTTATATGCCAGATTCGAAATCTACTCCCGAATACCTTTCATTTGGACTTCATATTGAAATGAACTTCCGCTTTGTCTGTTTGGGTGAGCTTTGGGGTTGGGGCGGCCCGATGGGTGCTTAGACTCAAATTTTAATACCATATTCGTATTCTACTCCCGCATACTTCCTTATCGGTCCACATTTGATTTTGGGTGGTATTTTTGGGGTAACGGTGGAGGGTCCGCCCTTTCCGTTATCAATAAATTGTAAAGCCCATTCCTACTTCCTGACCATATTCGTAATCTACTTCCGAATATCTTTCATTTGAGTCCCATATTGTCATGATCGTCAAATAAACCTATTTTAAGGGGCTTTGGGACTGGGGCGGCCCCTCAGGTACTTTGACCCAAGTTTTATTATGAAATTCGTACTCTACTCTTGAATACCTTTCATTTGAATCCCATATTGTCCCGATCGGTCCACTTTTATTTTTGGTAATACTTTTGGGGTAAAGGGGAGGGTCCGCCCCCCTTTCGATATCAAAAAGTTATATAGCCTATGTTTGCAGCCTACACAATCTGTGACACAGCTTTGTCCGATGTTCTTGCCAGGGTTTGAATGCTTTCAGGGTCATAGGCTACAATGGCACGAATTCGATATCCGCATTCAGGGTGAAGTGTCCTCAGAGTTAATTAGAGAGTTAAAGAAGGCGCAGCGGAGCGGGCCCGGTTCGGCTAGCTAGCTAATTAACCGATAATTTCCTTCACAGAAATGATTATAATGCAAACAGCATGGCATTGAGAGCAGAATTCAGCTTGCGGCATGATTTTAGATAACTCTCATTTATCTACATTCACAATCGCCGCCAACCAGTCTATGTTGTTTATTTTTTATATTCATTGAGTTAATCAATGATTTTGCGTCTTAAGTCTTTTATAAATTCCAGCTTGGCAACTCTGGTTGCCTTCAAACCATCCATTATGACACATTGTAAAAATCGATATTACCTATGACCTGCTTGCTTAAATAGTGTCTTCGCTTTAAGGATTCACTTACACTTTTCAATTTCGGTTTCATTGATTTCAGAGGGCGCTTTATTTATTTTATTCGATAAATTGTAGTCGATTGAGATTTGCCCCACAATAATCAGTATCCGGTTTGAGCTACAATCTTACAAGTCTAACACTCACGAAAGGAAATATTTTGGGACCGAACTGTTTTGACTTTATTTCGTAAACACTGCCGTTGTGGCAATGATTGCACATGCTGTCCTTTGGTATGATGACGACTGTGGCCCTGGCCTTGATTGCGAAATAGGGTTGCCAAAGCGAGGATAGAATTTTTTTATAATGAAAATTCAGTTGACAAGATTTTAACGATTTAATATAAAATGACAGCTTTCTTGGTTAGAATTACGATCTTTTTTTACTCTCGGGATTATTTGTGAGTATCATTGAAAACGGTTCACATTAAGATATAGCTCTCATATATGTAAAGGGTGATTTTTTTGAGGTTAGGATTTTCATGCATTAGTATTTGACAGATCACGTGGGATTTCAGACATGGTGTCAAAGAGAAAGATGCTCAGTATGCTTTGACATTTCATCATGAATAGACTTACTAACGAGCAACGCTTGCAAATCATTGAATTTTATTACCAAAATCAGTGTTCGGTTCGAAATGTGTTCAAATTTTGACAAATTTTGTTCAGCGATGAGGCTCATTTCTGGTTGAATGGCTACGTAAATAAGCAAAATTGCCGCATTTGGAGTGAAGAGCAACCAGAAGCCGTTCAAGAACTGCCCATGCATCCCGAAAAATGCACTGTTTGGTGTGGTTTGTACGCTGGTGGAATCATTGGACCGTATTTTTTCAAAGATGCTGTTGGACGCAACGTTACGGTGAATGAACACATTTCGAACCGAACACTGATTTTGGTAATAAAATTCAATGATTTGCAAGCGTTGCTCGTTAGTAAGTCTATTCATGATGAAATGTCAAAGCATACTGAGCATCTTTCTCTTTGACACCATGTCTGAAATCCCACGTGATCTGTCAAATACTAATGCATGAAAATCCTAACCTCAAAAAAATCACCCTTTATATATCGCCCGATTTTAGCTTATAGAGCCGCAGTTAGCGCCTTTATTGACCCACCTTGCCAAAATTTGGCACAACGCCTTTCGCGACGATTACCACAATAACTGAGAAGTTTACTCGAAATCAGTTCAGATTTAGGTATAGCTCCCATATAGATGTTCGTCCGATTTTGAGAAATATTGCAATAAAGTGCTCATTTGTTAACCGATTCTCTCAAAATTTGGCAGTAAGGATTTTCTCATGACTCTCGACGTTATTGGTGAATTTCATAGAAATCAGCCCAGATTTAGATATACCTGTCATATATATCTTTCGTCAGATTTTCACTTCTATAGCCACTACAAGCTGATTTTTTGACCAATCTTGCCTAAATTTTGCACAACGCTTTTCTCGACGACTACCACATTAAATGAGAAGTTTGCTCGAAATCGGTTTAGAATTAGATATAGCCCCCATATATATGTTCGCCAGATTTTGGGTAATTTGCAATAATGTTGTCATTTGTGAACCGTAGTTATGCAGTTTGAACATATTTGCTCGAAATTTGATACGAATTGCGTAATAACCCATCTGAAAACATCCGGCGAGGTCCATCAAAATTGGTTCCGAATTAAATATATGTAGCTCCCACTTTGTACCTATAGGGTAGGTATAGGGTATTATAAAATCGAATTAGAATTGCGCCTTCTAGTGGCTCCAGAAGTCAAAATTCAAAATCGGTTTATATGGCGGCTATATCAGATTGTGGACCGATTTAAACCATACTTAGCACAGTTGTTGGAAGTCAGGTTATTGACCGATTTCAAAAATACTAAACACAGTCGTTGGAAGTGATAATACAACATCTCATGCAAAATTTCGGCCAAATTAAGAATTGTGCCCCCTTGTGGCTCAAGAAGTCAAGATCCCAAACCATCTGAAAACATCCGACGAAGTCCATCAAAACTGGTTCCGAATTAGATATAGCTCCCACTTTGTACCTATAAGTTAGGTATAGGGTAGTATAAAGTCGGCACCGCCCGACTCTTGCCTTTCCTTAATGGTTTTTTTTTATACTCTACACCACCACTATGGTACAGGGTATTATAAGTTTGTGCATTTGTTTGCAACGCTAAGAAGAAGAAGAGCTAGACCCATTGATAAGTATACCGATCGACACATAATCACTTTCTGATTCGATTTAGCCATGTTCGCCTGCGAGTCCATGTATTCTTGTAGGCAGGTCGTATTTGTTGTCAAATCATCACACTATTGATTTTGGTAAAAATCACTTCAGATTTAGATATAGCTCCCATATATATGTATCGCTCGATTTGCACTTAAATGGCAGTAGTAGCTAAAATTATCAACCGATCTGCACAAAATTTGACACGAATTTTTCTGTTACTGATCTTAACATATGTGCAAGATTTCATCAAAATTGGTTGAGATTTAGATATAGCTCCCATATATATGTGTCGCCCGACTTACACTTATAAGGCTGTAATAAACACAATTTGTAACCAAAATCGGTTCAGATTTGGATGAAGCACCGGGTGATCCGATTAGCTTGAAATTTTTACAGATTGTGTAGTCTGGTTTGGAAGGAAACATAGCCTATATAATTTTTTGATATCGGGAGGGAGGGGGCGGGCCCTCCCCCTTACCCCAAAAGTACTATTCAAAAATAAAAGTGGACCGATCGGGACAATATGGGATCCAAATGAAAGGTATTCAAGAGTAGAGTACGAATTTCATGATAAATGTTAGGTCCTGGGGCTTCAGCCCCAAAACCATTTAAAATAGGTTTATTTGACGATCATGGCAATATGCGACTCAAATAAAAGGTATTCGGGAGTAGACTACGAATATGGTCAGGAAGAAGCAATATGCTTTATGCCTCTCCGTGACGCCAAAAACACCACCCGAAATCACAAGTGGACCGATAAAGATAATCTGGATATCAAATGAAAGATATTTAAGAGGAGAATACGAATATGGTATTAAATATGGTATTGGGTCCAGGAAGTCGCCCTAACCCCAAAATATCTAAAAACAGACAAATTGGTCGTCCATATCAATATGGACGAGTAGATTACGAATCTGGCCTACAAAATCATATGGAAGTGTTGGGAGTCTCCCCACCCCCTGAAAACTCCCCAAATGGGCCTATGACCCATCATGACTATATGAGACTCGGTTTGTTTGTTTGTTCCGTAGAATCAAAAAAACGAAACATAGGTTATATAATTTTTAGATATCGGATGGTGGCTGATCCTCTGCCTTACACCAAAAACGCCACCCAAAACCAAAAGAGGATTGATGGGCACAATATGGGTATCAAATGAAAGGTATTGGAGACTAGAAAATGAATATCATATTAAATCTTGGGTCTGGGTACCTAGCGGCCCGCCCCATCCCAAAAACTCCTCTAAACAGAAATATTCGACGCAGTAGATTACAAATATGGCATACAAATTTAGGTCCAAGTAATGGGAGGTCGCCTCACCCCCAAATACCCCCAATATGGGCATATCAGCTGACCATGGCTATATAGGATACAAATGAAAGATATTTGGGAGTAGCTTAAAAATATGACATTAACATTTGCATTCAAGTCAAGGTGGCTCTTTTCCTCATAAAAATACGTCGAATAGGTTAATTGACCCATTATGGCAATATGAGACTCAAATGAAAGGTATTTGAAAGTAGAAAACGAATTTTATATCCAATTTTGGGGGTACGCTCTGAATCACCCCTTAAACAGAACTTTATTTTCGACTATAGCAATATGGAGCTCAAATCAACGGTATTTGGGAGTAAAGAACAAATTTGATATCTATTTTCAGGGCCGGTGGCCTCCCCAGCCCCAAAACACCCTCCAAACGGTTCATATTTACAGACCATGACAAAATGGGGTTCAAAGCAAAGGGATTTGGGAGTGGGCATGAATTTTATATCCATATTTGAGGCAAAATGTCTCCCCTTAAAAGCACTTCTCATTACGAAATGTTCGAAATTTTTTGCACTCTAACAATCACGGGTGCCGCGGGGACAGCCCAAAACTTGCCCAATGGATATATAGACCAATCACAACAATAAAGAGCCATGTGGTTGGGGAGCCGCCCCACCCCAAAATACCTCCCTATTATATGAAAGCTCTTTGGGGTGGAAATTTATTGATTTTCGGGAAAAAGACCCTGGGGTCCACCCCACCTTCAAACACAACTTATTTACCGTTCACGCCATTATGGGACTCATATGAAATGTTTCTGGAAGTAGAGCACGAATCTTATGTTTACTTTGATGGCCAAGTGACCACTCCCGAAATACCCTCTAAACCAGAAATATTTACCAATACAGTAATGTGGGGCTCAAAAGAAAGGCTTTTGGGAGTAGAGTAAACAATTGCCCATGAACCGAGCAGGGGCAAACTTTTCATACATCAATGAGCGCTTTCCAATTCAAGTTGAGTTTATGAACGATAAGGGACCCTTTTTATAGCCGAGTCTGTACGGTGTGCCGCAGGTGCCATGCATGGTATAGTACCTCGCAAAAGTCGCCAGTATTAAGAGGTGATAAAGACTGCTTTAAATTTAGTAAATTTAGTAAGTTCCGCCAGGATTCGAACGCAGGCGTTTAGCATCATAGGCGGACAGAGGCTACAGAGCACGATATCCACATTCAGGGCGAAGTGTCCCCACCCTAAATTGTAACAAGAGAGTTAAAGAAGGCGCAGCGCAGCGGGCCCTGTCCAGCTAGTATTTAAATATTGCCCGAATTTATAATTGTAGGGTAAGTGTAGGGTATTACATAGTCGGTTCCGCCCTACTTTAGCCTTTGCTTACCTTTTTTTGTGTCCTTTAAGTTCATAATAAAATGAATCCTTTTTTCTTTGAAATATATTTTAATTTATTTTATTTTTTTATTATTTTCATAGTTTATATGTTTATTTTTTGGTTTAGTGGTTTTTTTCCCCCTCATCAACATCGTCATTACAATCATTGGGCAATGATTTCAATTAATTACACTATGCATTATCATAATTTGTTTTTTTTTTTTGTTGTTGTTATTTTTACTATTTTTTCCATAATTACATATGTTTTGATAACATTTGTGGTTGTTTTGATGAGTTTGTTGTTGTTGATTTTTCTATATTTAGACTTTTTATTGTCCATAATGAAGTGGACATACTTAGGCTTAGTTAATAATTTAAATTATTTTTTATTTATCTAAATTTTAGGTTTTTTCTATTTTGATAGGAAAACGTTTTAAATGAAGAGAATTATGGTTTAAGGTCTTATATCGTTTTTGTTTCTTTAATCTCTCCGATACTTAGAAGCTAAGAATTTATGTTTTGATTTTTGTATGAATAGTTTGGGTGAGTAGTTGCATTTTTGATTTGGTTGATTGATTGATTGATTGATGCTGAGACGACTTAAAATTAAAATGGATTTTTTTTTGGGCTATATATAACTTAAAAGTATAAATTATTTTTACAAAACGTGGGAGTTGATAAAAATTAAGCTTCAACTACTTATTTGCTAAATTCTAACAAGTTTTTTTTTTTGGCATACATTGCTGGCCGAAACAATAGCATCACTTGAAGACCTGGACTTTGAGTTGGGAGAGAAAGCGTATGAGGATTTATTTTTTGTTTTTGTTTTTTTTTTTCATTGATTTATACAGTTGGAAGTCTGAATGGATGATTGGCTTTGGCTATGTGTTGCGACCAGCAGTGTTTGTTTTTTGGGGTTTCATTTCCAAAAACGACTTACATACGAAAAATCAATTCATAGTGGCTTCAAATTTTCAATTTTACACATTTCAATCAGTTTGATTTCATTATATTTAGGATAAATTTACAATTCCTTAGTTAATTTCGTTTGGTTTGGGTTTTTTTTTTTGTTCATTATATAGTTAATCGCTTACAAATTAATTTGCATTATTATAGTCATTTCATTAAAAAAAAAAACACGAGGAAACTTAATCAATGACTTTTGTAGTCTATATATCAAAAAATAATTTTTATTTTTAATATTTAATTTTTTTCATTTATAGTTCGGTCTATGTTTTTTCAGTTTTTTTTTTTTGTATTCATTGTTTGGTGGTTTAAAGTAATTTTTTGTTAGGTTTTTTTTGTTATCAATTTCGCAGTTTTTTCTTGTGTTCATTCCTTGATTTTATTATACAATTTTTTATTTATTAAACTTCTTGCAATCACAACTAAACCAAATTTCTTTTCTTCTACTGGACATTTAAATTTGGTTTTTCCACTTTTTTTTTATGGAAAATTTTTAATTTACCTTTTGATTATGTTTTCAAATTAAGCAGAAACTTTTCTAGGCGACTTGTTTTAAGAATAGTGTTTTCTTGTATTCTTTGAAAAACGATAAAGGGGCTCATTTTTATCGTTTTTCGTTTATATTTCTTTTACAACTTAATTTCACCTTAGAGTTCTTTAAAGTTTGAATTCATATCAAAAAGTAATTTTCCTTTGACTTTTGTTTATTTTTTTTTGAAGAATTTTAACGCATAGCACCGTTTTTGATAATTCGTTGTTTTACATTGAAATTATTGGTCAATATAATTTTGTTTGTATTTTTTCAATAGTTTTGAAAAACAAAGAGGAGAAGAATTTGTTTATAAATGGTGTACAAAGGCTGGATGCAAAAGATGGAGTTCTAAAAAAGTCATCAAATTTCAAGCACGAGATTATGGAGCTTATCCGAAGGAAATTGTGAAACATTTTGCGACTATTTATTGCACCAAAGGTTACAACGAGGGCAAAAAAACTAGTAAGGAAAGGCAAAAATCGGGCGAGCAGGCGATATAATACCCTACACTTACCCTACCCAGATATGTTAAAATCAGTAACAAAACAATCCATGCCAAATTTTGTGCAGATCGGTTGAAAATTTTAGCTACTGCGGCCATTTAAGTGTAAATCAGGCTATACATATATATGGAAGCTATATCTCAATCTGAACCGATTTTGATGAAAACTAGCAGATATGTTAAAATCAGTAACAAAAGAGGCCTTGCCAAATTTTGTGCAAATCGGTTGAAAATTGTAGCTACTATGGCCATTTAAGTGCAAATCGGGCGATACATATATATGAGAGCTATATCAAAATCTGAACCGATTATGAAAAAATTTTCCAAACATGTTAAGATCAGTAATAAAACAATCCGTGCCAAATTTTGTGCAGATCGTTCGAAAATTGTAGCTACTACGCCTATTTAAGTGCAAATTGGGCGATACATTTATATGGGAGCTATACCAAAACCTGAACCGATTTTGATGAAATTTTGCAAAAATGTTAAAACCTGTAACAAAACAATCCATGCCAAATTTTGTGCAGATCGGTTGAAAACTGTTCGTACTACGGCCATTTAAGTGCAAATCGGGCGATACATATATATGGGAGCTATATCTAAATCTGAACCGATTCGGATGAAAATTTACAGATATGTTAAAATCAGTAACAAAACTATCCGTGCAAACAATTTGTGCAAATCGGTTGAAAACTGTCCTTGCTACGACCATTTAAGTGCAAATCGGGCGATGCATATATATGGGAGCTATATCAAATCCTGAACCGATTTTGATGAAATTTAGCAGATATGTTAAGTTCAGTAACAAAACAATCCATGTTAAATTTTGTGCAGATCGGTAGAAAATTGTAGCTACTAGGCCATTAAAGTGCAAATCGGGCGGTACATATATATGGGAGCTATATCTTAATCTAAACTGAATTTGATGAAATCTTAGAGATATGTTAAGATCAGTAACAAAACAATCCGTGCCGAATTTTTTGCAGATCGGTTGAAAATTTTAGCTTCTACGGCCATTTAAGTGCAAATCGGGCGGTACATATATATGGGAGCTATATGCAAATCTGAACCGATTTTGATGAAATTTTCCACACATATGTAGACTTCAAATAAAACATCCCACGCCAAATTTTGTAAAGATCGAACGAAAATTCTGGCTTCTACAGCCTTAAAAAGCCATATCGGATGAAAGATATATATGGGAGCTGTATCTTAGTCTGAACCCATTTTTATGAAATTTTGCACACATATGTAGACCTTAAATGAAATACCCCATCCCAATTTTTGTAAAGATCGGTGAAAAAATGTGGCTTCTACAGCTTTAAAAGTCCATATCGGATGAAAGATATATATGGGAGCTATATCTAAATTTGGACTGATTTTTATGAAATTTTCGACACTTATGAAGACGTCAAATAAAACACCCCATGCCAAATTTTGTAAAGATCGAACGAAAATTGTGGCTTCCACAGCCTTAAAAAACCATATCGGATGAAAATTATATATGGGAGCTATATCTAAATTTGAACCGATTTTTTTCAAAATCAATAGCCTTTGTTCTTGGGTCAAAAAAAGAGATTTGTGCTAAATTTTGTGAAAATCGGACTACAAATGAGACCTGTACCTTGATAGCAAGAATACATGGACAGACAGACGGACATGGCTAAATCGAATCAAAAAGTGATTCTAAGTCGATCGGTATACTTATCAATGGGGTAGCACCCCTCCTTCTTAGCTTTGCAAACAAATGCACAAATCTATAATACCCTGTACCACAGTGGTGGTGTAGAGTATAAAAATAAGTAAAAGAGTTCTAAGTTCGGTCGGGCTAAATCTTATGTACCCTCCAACATGGGTCGCATTTGTCAAGGTCTTTGAAAGACTTTATCAAATATATATGAGCTATATATAGATATAGCTCATATATATTTGCTATATATAAAATTGAATTTCTGTTTATTTATTTGTCGGTTTGTTCCATATAGACTCAAAAACGGCTGAACCGATTGCCTTGAAATGTTCACAGATTGTGTAGGTTGGTCTGGAAGGAAACATAGGCTATATAATTTTTTGATATCGGAAGGGGAAGGACCCTCCCCCTTACTCCAAAAGTACTAACCAAAAATAAAAGTGAACCGATCGGGACAATATGGGATTCAAATAAAAAGTATTCAAGAGTAGAGAACGAATTTCATAGTAAAAGTTGGGTCCAAGTACCTGGGGGGCCGCCCCAGCTCCAAAACCCCTTAAAATAGGTTTTTTTTAACGATCATGACAATATGGGACTCAAATGAAAGATACTCGGGAGTAGATTACGAATATGGTCAGGAATTAGGAATAGGCTTTAGAATTTTTTGAAAACGGAAGGGGGCGGACCCTCCACCGTTATCCCCAAAACACCACCCAAAATCTAAAGTGAACCGATAAGGACATAATGTAGTAGGTAGTAGATAACGAATCTGGCACACAAATTCATGTCGATGTATAGGAGGTCACCCCACCACCACAAAAACGCCCCAAATGGAAACATTAGCCAATCACGGATATATGGGACTCGGTTGGTTTGTTCCGTATAGACTGACAAACGGCAGAACCTATTTTTTCGAAATGTTCATTCATTGTGTAGGTTGGCAGGAAACATAGGCCATATAATTTGTCCGTATCGGAAGGGGGACGGACCCTCCTCCCCTCTATGCCAAAAATACAATCCAAAATCTAAAGTGGACCGATCGGGACAATATAGGTACCAAATGAAAGGTATTGTAGAGTAGAATACGCATATGGTATGTAAATTTCAGTCTTAGTACCCATCGGGCCGCCCCAACCCCATAAAAAGGTTGGTATTCGGGAGTAGATTTTGAAGCTGGCATACGAAATCAGATCGGAATGTAGGGGGTCACGCCAACACTCAAAAACACCATTAGACCCAGTATGACTATATGATACCTGGCTGAACCGATTTGCTTAAAATTTTCATAGATTGTGTAGGTTTGTCTGGAAGGAAACATAGGCTTTATAATTATAAACTATTATTCGCCACCTTCGACAGGATGACTCTGCTTAGGGTTTTTCGGCCTTAATTCCAGTATCTCATATCTCTAAGTGACATACAATACAAGTCATTTGCCAGGTTATAAACTCATGAAAAAATCAATCGTTGTACAGAATCAATCTGGCGTTGTCAAATGGCAACATAAAAACCACAAAATTCTAGCAGTTTGACATAATGGAGTTAAATTGATGGTTTGTTTGATGGTTTGCTTTCCAACGAAAGAAAGTTTTTTTTCTATGCTTTATATAAAAAAAAATCCAGATATAAAGATTTTTTCAGATTTTTTTTTTTTATGGAGGATTAAGGAAATTTAGTTGCCAAAATATTCCAGATAGATACTAGTTTGAAGTCCTCATTTTTTAAAATTTGATGACATTTGTGCAACAACAAAAAAAAAGATATTTACAACTAAAATAATAAAATGCTAATATAAATAAATGTAATTTTTCACATAATTATATTTATTCAAATATTTAATGGAAGTGTTATTGGTTTGACTTCATTAACATATTTATTGGGTTTCCTTAAAAAAAAAAATTATTTCGCTTATGGTTTTTTTTTAGAATGTCTGTTAAAGTGGTTTGTTGTTATTGGTAGTTTTGTATAGCTATTTATTTTTATTTCATTTTTTTTCTATTTTAATAATTTATTGTATTCTGTTTTCTATTAATATGTAATAGTTTACGAAACCATATTTGTTTGTAGGATATTTGTTTTTCTATATTCATATTTTTAGGGGTGTTTTGGGTGGGGGCAGGTAGAGGAAGTTGTGTATGGGCAGGCGAATTAATGTTCAATAAATACACTTATGTAGATGGTACAAATTTTATTAGAATTTTAGGCTTTTGAATATGTTACAATAGTTTTGTGGTCTCTATGAGTATTGTGGTATCTAGTTGTTGTTGTTGTTGTTGATGATTAGGTTATACAAGTATTTCATTGTGGCATGAATTTATTTCTCTATCGATATATATGCATATTTATAATATGTACGTATGTATGTGTGTATGTATGTATGTTTTTTGAATATTGGTTAGTTGCTAAGAGCATGTGTATTATTGTATATTGAGTATAATTAGTTTTATTTTGTAGGTATTTATCAAAAGAGATTATTAATTAATACTTTAAATAGGATTTTGTGTTTTTTTTCTGTTATATTTTGTTTTGGAATTACATACACCAACACAAACGCATACATTTTAATAATGTGAATGACATTTATGTTATTTTGCTATACAATATTTATATGGGAAATTTATGATTTTTTTTCTCTTATAGTTGCTATAATTTGTAGTAATTTGAAATTACATTTATATATGTATGTGTATTTTGGAGAAAAAAAATATATAAAAATTATGTTCAATATTTATACAATCGGAAATGAGTTGTTATTGCGTTTAATATGAAAATGCCAATGGGAAAATATATTTTGGATTTTTCTTTTTTTTTTTTTTTTTTTTTTGGGAAAAAAAGGTATAATCTGGGAAATATGTAGACAAGGAAACTTTTTTTTTTGATTTAATTTATTAACATTTTTTCTCGTTTTCGTTTAGTTTATATGTATATAACAGTAACAATAGTGGAAGACTTCCGCTTAAAAAATACTTAATATTTGTTTACATTTTTTTTAACTAAAATCAAAAGAACCTTTTTTGAACTTGTTTTAATACGATATTTTAGGTATTTAACAACATGCTTAGAGTTTTTGTTTTTTATATTTAATAATTTTTTAAGGAAAAAATTTAGAAAAATTTTATTTAAAAAACTTTTTTTTTTTTTTTATTTTTAAACATTATTTTTTTCAATGTTTAATTGTCTCTACTTATCTACACATTTAGACATAAAAATAGAAAAATTCTTATAGCTATTATTTTAAGTTTAAATATATTTATATTTATCGCATAGGTTTATATAAATTATATTTATTTCTATTTTTGGTATTTTTTTTTTTCATATTTATATTATCTTTAGATTTTTTTTCATTTCAGTATACATTTATTGTTGTATTATTTCTCTTACATTTACTTGTTGTTCTTATAGATATCTTATTTAGTTAGTAAGTTTTTTCTGGTTTTTTGTTTACGTTTTTTTTTGTTAGTATTCTTTAGATTTTATATTTTGTTGTTTAACATCAGTCAATTAAAGTTAACAAGATTTCAGTCAATTAAAGTTAACAAGATTTCTCTGAAGGGACATTCTTCTGTGTGTTTATTTTATTTTTTCTATGCTTTGCTTTCAAGTTCTGCCCCATTTCCTGGCAATTATTTGTCTGATTAAATAACTAAACAAATTAAGAAGAAGAAGAAAAAAAAACTTTGCTCTTTCGATACTAAAGTATTGGAAAAAAACTCTTGAATGTTATTCAATGAATGTTATTTTGAGTTATTGTCAGTAGAACTAGGTTAAAATGGGTTAAATGGATTGCTTGATGAAAGAAATGTAAATATTTAAAACCTTTTAAAAAAAAAAAATGAAAGAGCGTGCCAACTTCGGCTGGGACGAATCTTATATACCCTCCACCATGGATCGAATTTGTGGAGTTCTTTGCGCGGTATTTCTTTTTAGGCAAACAAAGAATAATGGAGGCCAACATAGCGCAGAGGTTAGCATGTCTGCCTATGCCGCTGAACGCCTGGCAGACAAATGGCCTAAAATTTCGTATCAAAAAAAAGTGACGCTGAACGCCTGGCAGACAAATGGCCTAAAATTTCATATAAAAAAAAAGTGACGCTGAACGCCTGGCAGGAACATCGGAGAAATTATCTGCGATGATTATCCCCTCCTAATGCTGGCAACATTTGTTAGGTACTTTGCCATGTAAAAACTTCTCCCTAAAGAGGTGTCGCTTAGCGGCACGCCGTTGAGACTTGGCTGTAAAAAAGAGGTCCCTTATCATTGAGCTTAAAATTGAATCGGGCAGCACTCATTGATTTGTGAGAAGTTTGCCCGAGTTCCTTAATGGAATGTTCATGGGCAAATTTGCATTTGCAAAGAATAATGAATGAGAACTGTTATGCTATTGGAGCTATATTAAGTTATTGTCCCATTTGTATAATAAATGAATTGAATGCTGAACATTGAAGAAGTCATTGTGTAATATTTCAGTCTATTCGCATAAGAATTGCGACTTGTAGGGGCTAAAGAAAGAAAATCGGAAGATCGGTTTATATGTGAGCTATATCAAGCTATAGATCGATTCAGACCATATTGGACATGTGTGTTGGAGGTTATAGGAGAAGCCGTTAAACAAAATTTCTGCCAAATAGAATAACCATTGCGCCCTCTAGAGGCTGAAGAAGTAAAGATCCCAGATCAGTTTATATGGCAGCTATATCAGGTTCTATACCAATTTGCGCCATACTTAGCACAGTTGTTGGAAGTCATAACAAAACACCTCATGCAAAATTTCAGTCAAATAGGAAGTGAATTGCGCCCTATAGAGGCTCCAGAAGTCAAGACCCAAGATCGGTTTATATGACCAAGCTCCTCGATCTTCTGCGCTCATTCTAAAATCTCTGACACCAAGTTTCGAGGTGTCTCCCACAACTTGATCTCTCCATCGGGCTTTTGGTCTTCCCGGTTTGCAATGTACCACCTTGTTTGCCTTCAAAAGACTTCTTTGCAGGAGCTTCTTCATACATTTTGACAACATGACCGAGCCAACGCAGCCATTGTATTTTGATGCGTGTAACTATTCTATCGCCGTCATACAGCTCATACAGCTCCTGGTTCATACGTCGCCTATATTCTCCGTTACCGCAAACTGTAGGGACTCAAAAATCCAATCGGGAGATCGGTCTATATGCAAATCTGAACCGGTATGGCCCATTTGCAATTCCCAACGACCTACATCAATATTAAGTATTTTAGCAAAATTTCAAGCGGGTGGCTTTACTCATTCGACCCCCATCGTGATTTCGACTGACGGGCGGACGAACGAACATGGCTAGATCGACTCAGAGCATCGAGACGATCATTAGACGAATATTTCAAGGAGGTGCTACAAAAGTAATGACTAGATTAGTATATCCCCATCCTATAGTGGTGGGTATAAATGTCCGTTTGCGCTTTCTTTTGGTCTTAAATTCTTCTATGATTCTGAAATGGAATCTTAATTTAGAAAAAAATTTAAGTCTTAACACAATTTTTAAATTTTAAAAAAATTTTTAAATCATTTTTCAAGTTTTTGCTTTTTAGGGCGAAGATCATTAAATTTTACTATTTTTGTTTGTTTCTCTTACGAGACGAGCTCAATGATCTGCTATGCAAATGGAAAAGGAAAGCCAAAGAGCCACACGGAGCAACAGCTAGTGCCATTGCCGTTGTCTTAGCGTTCGAAGCCATCAATACAACTTCCAACAGATGAACAAAATCATGTGTGGTACGGAAGAAAGTTTAATTTGTCACAGAAAGAATGTCTGGCATTACACAAATATACATGCATTGGGAAATAGTCAGGGTTGTCGAGTGTGGTTAATGTGGTAGTTGTATCATAGATGCGTTTTCGCAATAAATACGACTCAAATACAACATACCAAAGCACGTCCCTTGAAGCCATCACACCTAATAAGGTAGAAAAGTTTTCTAGCCAAAGACGAAACGCGTCCCATAGTGGTTGGTGTGTGTCGCTATCTTTGGCTTTCCATTTCCATTTGTATCTCCGATCATTGAGCTTGTCTCGAAATAGAAACAAACAAAAATTTTAAAATTTTTTAAATTTAAAAAAAAAAATTTTACTTTTAACAAAATTTGTATGTCCTACACCAAAATTGGTTACAAGGTAAAATGACTTAGCGCAATTGGTTGTAATACCCAGAAAGAGGAGAGATAAACCGATTGATAAGTATACGGATTGTCTCAGAAGCACTTTCTGATTCGCTTTACGGATGTCCGTTTGCCTATCAGCTTATCCTCTATCAGTGCGTCTGTTTGTCTGTCCATATGTCTGTCTGTCTGTCTGTCCGTTTGTCTGGCTGTCTATCTGCCTGTCCATCTATCTGTCCGCCTATCTGTCTGTCTGTCCGTCTGTCTGTCCGTCTGTCTGTCTGTCTGTCCATCTATCTCTCCGCCTGTCTGTCGGTTGGTCTGTCTGTCCGTATTTCTGTCCGTCCGTCTGTATGTCCACCTATATGACTATCTGTCTGTCCACATGTATGTCTATCTGTCTGTCAAAATGTATGTCTGTCCGTCTGTCTGTCTGTCTGCTTGTCCATCTATCTGTCCGCCTGTCCGTCTGTCTGACCGTCTGTCTGTCCGTATTTCTGTCCGTCCGTCTGTATGTCTACCTATATGACTATCTGTCTGTCCACATGTATGTCTATCTGTCTGTCTGTCCGTCTGTCTGTCCGTCTGTCTGTTTGTCTGTCTGTCCGTCTGTCTGTCTGTCTGTCTGTCCACCTATATGTCTATCTGTCTGTCCACATGTATGTCTATCTGTCTGTCCGTCTGTCTGTCTGTCTATCTGTCCGTCTGTCTGTTTGTCTGCTTGTCTGTCTGTTTGTCTGCTTGTCTGTCTGTCCGTCCGTCTGTCTGTCCACATGTATGTCTATCTGTCTGTCCACATGTATGTCTATCTGTCTGTCCATCTGTATGTCGATTTGTCTGTCCACCTGTCTGTCCGTCTAGAGATGAAGCCTGATGCTATTGGAAACATCGGAGCAGATTTGGATATATCTCCCACATATGTATTCGCCCGATTGGGACTAATATTACAATAATCTCGTAATTTGTTAACCGATTCTCACGAATTTTTGGCACTGATTCCCCTACGACTCCCGGCATAGCTGTTGAATTTCATAGGAATCGGTTCAGATGTAGATGTATATCACATGTATGTAGATGTATCAGACGATTTTCCCATTTAAAGACTTTGTCAGCGTATTTTGTAACTGGGATTCTCAAAATTGTTTACTATGTTTGCAAATTTTGATTGAAATCAGATCATATTTAGATATGGGATATTTAGATTTTGATTTAGGCTACTGAAATGTCAGCTATGCCAGACTTTAGCCCGCTCTTACTTGCTTCTTTTAAATCTTCCTATTGTAAAACTATTTAAATTAGCTATTTGCGAATTAGTACCTAAAAGAAAATATCATGGAAATAATTAAAGGAAATTGTTCATGGTCCAGGAAATGGTGCTTTATTCAATTACCTTTAGCATTTTCGTTACGTTTCATTTCAGTATCTACTTTTAGCTAAATGATAATCGTTATCATAATCATAAACATAATAATAATCATAATTTAAACTATTATTTCCATTTCTTGTAGTGGGTGTTCGTTTAAGGTCGAGATTCAGTTTGTAGCTGGAATTGGGATTGGGTGTTTGTATTTTATTTTATTTATTTAACTATTTGTGTTGATTTTCTTCGGTTGTCGTTTCACTTTTGACATTGGATTTGGTTATTTTGCTATCTTAGCCTGCGAATTTTTTCTTTTGTTTTTTCTTCCCTTTTTTACAATTTGTTAACATTCATTTACCTTTTGGCAGTCATTCATAAATTTTCATTTACAAAAAAAAAAAAAAAAAAAAAAAAGTTCTTCATTTCCTTACTGTTTGAAACTTCAATTTCTGGTATTTGCTTGGCTGCTTTACTTTACTGTGTTTATATCTATTCTCTTTTTTATTTGTATTCCTTTTCCTATGCAAATGTTATTATTTTTTAATGTTACTCAAGGGTTATTTGTAAGTCATTTCTTTATGTTTATATATATATTTTTTTTTTGTTTTATTTGCATGTTCTTTTTATTTTTGCACTCTAGAGTTGTTGGTTTTTTCGTTTTTTTGTTTTGTGAAAAACAAAAAATTCCATGCTGAATTGATGAGCGAGTGAGATAGAGAAAGCAAATAAAAAAGGAAACGGAAACTAAAGGAAACAAAGTTACATCAAATGTTTGTTATACAAAAAACTTGGTTGAGTATCCGTTGAAAGGCTAACCGTTTGAGATGATGTTTGTTTCTTTGTTTGAATTTTAATAAAATATGATTACTTTGAGAGAGAAAACCATTCAAAGGCTGCCCAAGTAAGTGGGACAGCACGAATATTATCTTAGCTACACCATGAAGGGTTAAAGGCAGAGAGCAGATCAGGAAAGAGGTGAGAGCGAAAGTAAAGTGTGTTGTAAAACAGAGAGAGAGAGTCATACCGTTAACAACACATCGAAATATTAATTTCCGACCCTACAAAGTACATATATTTCGGATCTTAATAAAACTCTAAGGCGATTGAAGAATGTCCGTATATCCGGCTGTTGTAATCAATCTACAGTCCTCGATAATGTGGATATTTAGATGAAATTTAGCACATATCCTAGCAGGTTACGTTCTTGCACAGGTGATTAAGGTGTTGAGTATTAAGATTTAATCTTATTTGATGACAATTTGCGTGAACAGGAAGATAGCATTAACAGAGTCTTTTCGTAGCAAAACAAATTCACAATGTTATACTGCTCTCTACCTCTAATACGGGCAACCACTCCAATGCTAGAAGTTAACACCTTTGCTGTCCATTCCAATGCAACTAAAACAAGACCATTTGCTTTACCCCTGCATCCTTGCCAGGTTACATACCCAAATATGTACAAGTGTTGCAATAATCACAGTATGAATGTGTGTATCTAACTACCTTTATTATTATTTTGTTTTCTCAATCCCACCAACTTCCCAAAAAGGGCATTGCTGGCTTTCAAAAAATTTATTCCAACTGGGCAGTAGGCTGAAAGGTGGTTTAATAAGTGGCCAGGTATGAAGTTTCTTTTTTCAAATCGAATTTACATAATTTTATGAGGGTTTCATTCAAATTCCTTCATTTTGCTGGATTTTTGTGTTTCTTTTTTTGATGTTCATTTGGAGCCTCATTTACATACCCCCCTTAAATAGTCCTCTGCAGATACTTGCCAAATGGTCTTGAGAATAAATGTTTTTATCCCTTTCGTTTGTAACGGTTTTTTTTGTTTGTTAGAAGTGATAGAGGTAAATCCACTCTACCCCTTGAGGGTAGCATGGTTTAGGATTTTAATTTTGATGGAGGTCTAAATTGTTTATATTTCTTTGCAAAAGGATTTGATGTTACTGTTATTGTTAGTAGCTGCCATTAGATTAATAAAGAGATTAACTAGTGAAGGGATTCAATTAAATGTTATTTTTTACACAAAGCAAAAAGAAAGAAACCTTCACTAACTTTATTTTTTATTTGTCCCTCAATCTCACACTCACTGTGAAGATAAAGAATTGCGGGATTTGTATTTAAATTTATAAATGTTGTTGCCAGTTTGGTTTTTTTTTAGCTAGGTTAATTAATTTAATTTAATTTAATTTAATTTAATTTAATTTAATTTAATTTAATTTAATTTAATTTAATTTAATTTAATTTAATTTAATTTAATTTAATTTAATTTAATTTAATTTAATTTAATTTAATTTAATTTAATTTAATTTAATTTAACTTAATTTAATTTAATTTAATTTAATTTAATTTAATTTAATTTAATTTAATTTAATTTAATTTAATTTAATTTAATTTAATTTAATTTAATTTAATTTAATTTAATTTAATTTAATTTAATTTAATTTAATTTAATTTAATTTAATTTAATTTAATTTAATTTAATTTAATTTAATTTAATTTAATTTAATTTAATTTAATTTAATTTAATTTAATTTAATTTAATTTAATTTAATTTAATTTAATTTAATTTAATTTAATTTAATTTAATTTAATTTAATTTAATTTAATTTAATTTAATTTAATTTAATTTAATTTAATTTAATTTAATTTAATTTAATTTAATTTAATTTAATTTAATTTAATTTAATTTAATTTAATTTAATTTAATTTAATTTAATTTAATTTAATTTAATTTAATTTAATTTAATTTAATTTAATTTAATTTAATTTAATTTAATTTAATTTAATTTAATTTAATTTAATTTAATTTAATTTAATTTAATTTAATTTAATTTAATTTAATTTAATTTAATTTAATTTAATTTAATTTAATTTAATTTAATTTAATTTAATTTAATTTAATTTAATTTAATTTAATTTAATTTAATTTAATTTAATTTAATTTAATTTAATTTAATTTAATTTAATTTAATTTAATTTAATTTAATTTAATTTAATTTAATTTAATTTAATTTAATTTAATTTAATTTAATTTAATTTAATTTAATTTAATTTAATTTAATTTAATTTAATTTAATTTAATTTAATTTAATTTAATTTAATTTAATTTAATTTAATTTAATTTAATTTAATTTAATTTAATTTAATTTAATTTAATTTAATTTAATTTAATTTAATTTAATTTAATTTAATTTAATTTAATTTAATTTAATTTAATTTAATTTAATTTAATTTAATTTAATTTAATTTAATTTAATTTAATTTAATTTAATTTAATTTAATTTAATTTAATTTAATTTAATTTAATTTAATTTAATTTAATTTAATTTAATTTAATTTAATTTAATTTAATTTAATTTAATTTAATTTAATTTAATTTAATTTAATTTAATTTAATTTAATTTAATTTAATTTAATTTAATTTAATTTAATTTAATTTAATTTAATTTAATTTAATTTAATTTAATTTAATTTAATTTAATTTAATTTAATTTAATTTAATTTAATTTAATTTAATTTAATTTAATTTAATTTAATTTAATTTAATTTAATTTAATTTAATTTAATTTAATTTAATTTAATTTAATTTAATTTAATTTAATTTAATTTAATTTAATTTAATTTAATTTAATTTAATTTAATTTAATTTAATTTAATTTAATTTAATTTAATTTAATTTAATTTAATTTAATTTAATTTAATTTAATTTAATTTAATTTAATTTAATTTAATTTAATTTAATTTAATTTAATTTAATTTAATTTAATTTAATTTAATTTAATTTAATTTAATTTAATTTAATTTAATTTAATTTAATTTAATTTAATTTAATTTAATTTAATTTAATTTAATTTAATTTAATTTAATTTAATTTAATTTAATTTAATTTAATTTAATTTAATTTAATTTAATTTAATTTAATTTAATTTAATTTAATTTAATTTAATTTAATTTAATTTAATTTAATTTAATTTAATTTAATTTAATTTAATTTAATTTAATTTAATTTAATTTAATTTAATTTAATTTAATTTAATTTAATTTAATTTAATTTAATTTAATTTAATTTAATTTAATTTAATTTAATTTAATTTAATTTAATTTAATTTAATTTAATTTAATTTAATTTAATTTAATTTAATTTAATTTAATTTAATTTAATTTAATTTAATTTAATTTAATTTAATTTAATTTAATTTAATTTAATTTAATTTAATTTAATTTAATTTAATTTAATTTAATTTAATTTAATTTAATTTAATTTAATTTAATTTAATTTAATTTAATTTAATTTAATTTAATTTAATTTAATTTAATTTAATTTAATTTAATTTAATTTAATTTAATTTAATTTAATTTAATTTAATTTAATTTAATTTAATTTAATTTAATTTAATTTAATTTAATTTAATTTAATTTAATTTAATTTAATTTAATTTAATTTAATTTAATTTAATTTAATTTAATTTAATTTAATTTAATTTAATTTAATTTAATTTAATTTAATTTAATTTAATTTAATTTAATTTAATTTAATTTAATTTAATTTAATTTAATTTAATTTAATTTAATTTAATTTAATTTAATTTAATTTAATTTAATTTAATTTAATTTAATTTAATTTAATTTAATTTAATTTAATTTAATTTAATTTAATTTAATTTAATTTAATTTAATTTAATTTAATTTAATTTAATTTAATTTAATTTAATTTAATTTAATTTAATTTAATTTAATTTAATTTAATTTAATTTAATTTAATTTAATTTAATTTAATTTAATTAATTTAATTTAATTTAATTTAATTTAATTTAATTTAATTTAATTTAATTTAATTTAATTTAATTTAATTTAATTTAATTTAATTTAATTTAATTTAATTTAATTTAATTTAATTTAATTTAATTTAATTTAATTTAATTTAATTTAATTTAATTTAATTTAATTTAATTTAATTTAATTTAATTTAATTTAATTTAATTTAATTTAATTGATTTTAGTTTCATTTCATTTTATGAATTCAATTTTTATGTAATTCTATTTTTTTTATCTTATGTAATTGTTTTTACTTTATTTTTTGTTTTCAATGGCCTTTAAAACCACCTTTGCATTAATGAAGTATAAATCAATTTTCTTTTTTTTTTTTTTTGATATTCACTTTATCAATAGCCATAAACTGTCTGTAATTGTGTGTGTAATTAATAACTTTTTAAAAATAAATTGTTATTGTTTATCACGCAACCAACGAGCATAAGAAAGTAATAAAAAACAGAGCTGCTACTGTATCATGCCGCAAATTAATTATTCACATTGTGAGTGTTCAATTGATATACAAATGTATTGTAAAATGTATTGCCAATCAATTAAAATGCTTAAAAAGACTTTTTTACTGCTGCTACTACAAAAAAATATTTCGCATAAATAGTCTTTTAATAGCCAATAAGCAATGTGAAAAGAATTAAACAGGTTCAGTTGATAGCCACCATGGCAATGGTAAATGTGGTATGGCCATTGTGACGTATGATTGACATAATAATCAAAATCATACTCATATCATAAACCATACGCACCCATGGTCAATATGAAGAGTACTTTCAAGAAGTAAAGTGTAAAGAATTAAGAAGTGAAATATTATGATGACGATAAAATACTGCAAAACGTATAATGAAAGAAACAACCCCGTGTTTTTTAGCGGTGATAGAATTCTAGGCATTTTGAATATGGAGGTAAGGTGCATTATATATCACCCAATAAATCTAAAACAAAAACACCCCATTGGCCAATTATTCAAAATAACAATAAGGAAAAATTGGATGGAAAGTAAAATGCAATGGCAAACTATTTTTTATGCCAGAAATTCTTATAACCTTTTAGTGTTTTCACTTTTCCTATTCTACTCCCATAAAATGTGGCTTTCCGCTCATTTTTCGCACCACTCAAAAAGCCTGTCAGGGGTTAATGTTGAACTTTACCACAAAAGCTATTCTGCTTGCGTTATCTTCCTCTATGATTTTAATTTATTAAACATGTGGCAGATGTCATACAACTTCTAGTAAATGGTATATTTTTCATTTCAAAAAAAAAAAAAAAAAAAAAAAAACATCCATAAAGTACTCCACTCATTGCCATACTGCTTTGGTTAGAAAAAAAAAACAAAATAAATTCTATAAAAATTTTATTTAAATAATTAAAGCATATAATTGCACACATTATTATAATTATTTTCATTAACATTCCATTCGGATGATAGCCATTATATATCATTATAGCTGTTATAATACAATTTGTTAATAAGTATGGACAAAAAAAAAAAAAAAAAAACTATGCTGGTATTAACTTTCCATGATAATGGCTTTCATTTATACAGGCTGCGATTATGGTTGGTTGTTTTTTCTGCACTACTTTCAATAGGAATAAAACCATATCCTATTTGAATAATTGTGGTTGGTTGAATTGAGTTTTTAAAAGGATAAAACAAATGGATAATTTTATAGTCCTTTTTTTCTATAGATTTTTTAAATGAAATGTACATACAATGTTGAGGGGATTTTAAACGTTAGGGGTGAAATGATTTGTTTGAAGGTAAATTGTAGATTTTATTAAGCACTCTACACCACTACTGTAATACGGGGTATTATAATTTAATGAAATTGTTTTTAACACAGAAATGAAAACAATAGACCCATTAATAAGTATACCGATCGACACAGAATCACTGACTGATTCGACTTAACTATGCCTTTCTGTCTGTGTTTCCATTTTTGTGTCGGTTTTTCTGTCTATTAGTCTGTCTGTCATCATCAGTGACATTCAGTAAATGCTTTAAACTTTGGCTGTCTAAACGATTTGTGCATTACGTAGTCAACAAGGTACAACAAAATCAAAAGACGGTTCAGCAGTTGTTGCTGAATATGGAAAATTCTCAATCAAGAGAAGACGGGAAAGCTTACAGTGTTCTCTAGCGGGAAGGGATGGTAATAGAAAGGTGTCATTGCTTTCATAAGATGCATGAGAATCACCCTAATTACCAGGCATAGGCTGGAGGTACTGCATATTGCCTTTGCATGGGAGAATATCAGCGGAAGAATATGTGGAAACGTTTCTATGATCATCATTACATTCAGCCTTGGTGTTATTCATAGAGAAATGATCCCCCCGCCAAACCAAAGGAAGGTTTTTCTGTTTATCAGTCTGTTTTATCTCTTCGTCCGTCTGTTCGTCGGTCTATCCGTCTATCAAGCGGGGTGAAATCTTTGGCACTGTTTAACCTCTACCTATCCTCCATTCCACCCCCCAAATGGCATAGACATCGTGTATGATCATATACCTCCACCCATTGATGACATCTGCGATAGAATAAGCGTCTACCTCAACAAACTAGCCTCTTATTTCTCTGCCAGAAATCTGAAAATATATGCCACCAAATCTTTAGTCAAATTGTTCCCTACATACACGTATGAAGTGCGTAAAAAGCTGAAAGTAACTGTCTAAGGAGCACCAATTCCGACCATCAAGTGCGTGAATAGCTACGGGGTGAATGTGGTTCTTGGAGTTCGAAAGCCTCCCTTTACACCTGAAGTAATTGACCTCAAACCAGAGTTTGCCGGGCTCAATTACGATCCGGCAGATGCGGCCGCCTCATTTTCTACAGAACAGGGATCGATGTCAACGTGCAGGATGTATGTCCCAATAGTGGCCAGAGACCACACGACACACATCACCTGTTTAACTGGCCAGCCAAACCCGATCGTCTCAACAGAATCAAACAGACGAAAGATAGAACACAACTCACTGCTACAACCGCATAGTCGGCATATCTCATAAACAGAGAAAGAAGGGGAAAGCTCTTCGGGGGAAGGGGAAGCGTGCTAAGTTCGGCCGTGCCGAAACTTGGGAACCCACCACCATGGATTCTGATAAAATATGGGAGCTATATCTAGTTATAGACCGAATTAAACCGTACTTGGCACAGTTGTTGAGAGTCATAAGAGAACACTATATGCAAAATTTCAGCCAAATCGGATAAAAATCGCGGCTTGTAAGGGCTCAAGAAGTCAAATCGAGAGATCGGTTTATATGGAAGCTATATAATGTTCTTGACCGATTTGAACCGTATTTGGCACAGTTCTTGGGAGTCATAACAGAACACCCTGCCAACTCAGATGAACATTGAGGCTTCCAGAACCTCAAGAAGTCAAATCGGGAGATCGGTTTATATGGGATCTATATCAGGTTATAGACCGTTTTAGACCGTATTTGGCACAGTTGTTGGAAATCATAACAGAACACTATGTGCACAATTTTTGCCAAATCGGAAAAAAGTTGTGGCTTCCATGGGTTCAAGAAATCAAATCGGGAGATCGGTTTATATGGAGCTATATCATGTTCTTGACCGATTTGGACTCTACTTCTTGGAAGTCATTGTGCAATATTTCAGCCAAATCGGACAAGAATTGTGTCTTCCATCGGCTCAAGAAGTCAAATCGGGAGATTGGTTTATATGGGAGCTATATCCAAATCTGAACCGATATGGCCCATTTGCAATCCACAACCACCTTCATCAATATTAAGTATCTGTGCAAAATTTCAAGCGGCTAGCTTTGCGCGTTCGACCGCTACCGTTATTTCGACAGACGGACGGACGGCCATGGCTATTTTGAATTACAATGTCGAGACCCAAACTGTTTTGGTAAGCAAATACGACCTACTTGGGGGTTGTTATGGTGGTGGGACGTCCCCTAGACAGTTGGTTCCGAATGTTGATGTCCGTTCGTGCTTTACTTCCAACGACCTTTCATTAGAGCCCCATATTCCTCTGGCCGTAAATTTGTCTCTTTGGGGGATGGGTGGCCTCCCCAAACACTTGGTCCCACATCTGGATATTAAATTCTTTTCTACACTCAAATACCTTTTATTTAAGCCCCATATTGCCATGGTCGATAAATAAGTCTCTGTTTGGGGGGGTGTTTTGGGGAAGGGGTGGATCCCCAGAAACTTTGTCCCAAATTTGGGTACCAGATTCGTATTTTACTCGCAAATATTTTTCATTTGAGTCCCACATTACTATGGTCGGTAAAAATGTCCGATTTAGGGGTGTTTTGTGGGCTGGGTTGGTCCCCCAAATACTTGGTCCGACAATTGGATATCAGATACGTTTTCTAATCTTAAATACCTTTTATTTGAGTCCCATATTGTTGTGATTGGTGTATATATATATATATTTGTTAGGTTTTGGGGTGGGGCGCCCCCCTAGGTACCCTATCCGAAATTTGGATACAAAATTTGGATACAAAGTACCCGTTTTTCACCACGGGATCATTATGCACCATAAGTGAACATTTTAAGAAAACCGGTTCAGCCGTTTTAGGGTATTTAAGGAACACACAAACAAACAATCAAATAAACACAAATTGATTTTTATATACATACAAGATGGGGTCCTAGATCAATATGCTAAGAAATGTTTAACTTCAATTCTTCTATCTTCAAATTTCATATCGTTTCGTCAACGTTTAAATGGTTCTCTGGCCCTCTATCATATGTTATGACATTTCGATATACCATCTCTGGCGAACTGTCAATTTGAAGTAAATGTGCCCCAATTGTAAATAAAGCATTCACATCTACATAGGAGTATTTCCAGGGACAAACAATCAATTCAGTCAATAACCAGAATACAAATAATTTCCATTCATCCATTCATTCAATATCATCGTGGTGGTATTATATTCATACATATGCACCCACACACATACACACTGGTATTTTAATATTTTGTAAGCAATTTCCTTGGCCGTTATGAGTTGAGCATAATTCATATTGAACATTTAGGCAATTTTTTCATAGACCTATTTAACGGATGATTAACCAAAACAAATTGATTGTTTGTGACTATGAAAATGTAAGTCCTACATCTACCATTAGACAACCACCACCATACAATCAAATACATCTATTCGAGTTAAATGAAATATGATATGGACGTTGTGCTATAGCAAATAGCTATGGCATGGAGGGGGGGTGATGACTTGAACATATCATTTCGCAGAAGGAATATCCATGCGAAAAAGATTCAACAAAACTGAAGTAAACAAATTTTATGTTTTAGAATAATAATAATGGTAAAAATAACAAAGTAGAGTTTTAGGAATTTCACATATTGTTAGTATAAGGCAATCTATACTGCAATTAAAATATTTTCTTTATGAAATTTGCTATAGCAAACATTTTCTTAATACGACATACAATGTTCATTCTCAATTACATTAAAAGAATTTTCTTTGACCTTGTTACCTTGATTTTTTCTTTTTTTTTTCTAAGCGCCCATCTGCAATATTTTGCATCATCATTTGATTCTCTTTTTATTTAGTTTTTTATTTCTATGAATTGAATTTTGCCAGAACATTTGCCAGTATATATGGTATATTTGCTTAGTCTTTTTCAAGCTTTAAAAATATTTTTGTTCATAAAAATTTTCATATTTATTGATTTTTAAAAATATCCACAAAATAGAGAAATAGATGTGGTGTTGAAATTTTATTTCACAAACATTTTTCTAACACATATGGAAATGTTTTCTAGTTGGCTATGGGCTAGCAAGGAAAGATTGATTGAAGAAGGGAAAGCAATTGATATAATGTAGATGTGAATTCTTGAGCCACCGTAGCGCAGAGGTTAGCATGTCCGCCTATGACGCTGAACGAATGGGCTCGAATCCTGGCGAGACCATCAGAAAAAAATTTCAGCGGTTGTTTTCCCCTCCTAATGCTGGCAACATTTCTGAGGTACTATGCCATGTAAAACTCTCTTCAAAGAGGTGTCGCTGTGACACGCCGTTAGAACTCGGCTATAAAAAGTAGACCCCTTATCATTGAGCTTAAACTTGAATCGGACTGCACTCATTGATATGAGAGAAGTTTGCCCCTGTTCCTTAGTGGAATGTTCATGGGCAAAATTTGAATTTGAGAACACAGTGAGTTCGAAGTGCGTGGCCGAGTATTTGATCACATTGTATTGCCTGGGTTTACTGAAACGTCAGTCTTCTGAGAAAGGAAAGGGCGGACGAGTATGCCATGAAGGGTTCCTTCACGGAAAGCAGATATGTCACCGCTCTTGCATTCATGGCCTTGGCCGAGGAGATGGCCAGGGCGAAGGTGGGTAGCGAGGTGGTTCGCGGCGTGGTGGGTGTTCGCGAGGTGGGTGGTAGTTGATGGGTGGGTGGCGAGGTGTGTTGGATGCCGGATTGGCAGAACGCTCTGACCTTTTGTCGACCGATAGAAGACGGGAGAATTGCTGGCCCTTGATAATGGGTCACTGTGTTCTATTACAGGGGTTATAACCGGGCACAGCGTGACAGGCAATATGGCGCCCATGGCAGTCCCACGCAATGATGAGACTATACTCTGTATTGATGAGGAGAAGACTAGACGAGATCAGCGCATTTATTATTCGATCTTTTCAAACTTTAGCACAAAGCTTCGGCAATATGTCCGGATTTCGAACCAAACTATATACTGCCCGATTTTACTTCTAAAACGTTTGCAGTTATTAACCGATCTTCTAAACAATTTGCAGACCCTCCCCCTTACCCTAATTTTCAGAAAAGCCAGATCTCGGAAATGGGTTGTGCGATTTAAGCGAAATTTTATGTGCTCTCTTATAGTAATCTACAAACAAAAATCTGTTATCCAAATTTCGGATGGGGTACCTAGGGGGAGGGGGGGTGCCCCACCCCAAACCTACCGCACAATACATATACTAATGCCCATCCCCGAGAACATCCCCAAAGAGGACGAATTTACGACCATATCAAAATGTGGCTCAAATGAAAAGTCTTCGGAAGTAAAGCACGAAACTGATATCAATATTCGGGAAAAGTGTCAGAGTCCCCATAACACCATCCAAATAGGAAGTATTTGCTGACCATTGCAATATGAGGCTCAAATAAGAGGTATTTTAGAGTAGAACACGTATTTGATATATATTTTCAAATCCAGGTCACTGAGTGGCCGCCTATCCCCCATTACACCCCCTCGGTAATGTTTGCCGACTATGGAAAAATGGGGCTCAAATGAAAGGTATGGCCCAAATCTGTGTATAACCGGATGTAGGTGCCATTCAAGCCGATCTCGCAATTGTTGTTGGATTTGGCCTAAGGTTTACAGGTAGAGTTTTATGTTTTACAATGATTTTTGGCCTAGCACATGTTAAGTAGTGTTTAAATCGATTTTTAATCTGATATATCTTTCATCAAACCGATCTCCCAATTAGTTTTACCTCTCTTTTATATCTGAAAATATTTTTTCGCCATACGTTTATTCCTGGTTTTTGTTGTGATAACCACAATAGTCTCTATACGTCACTGATTTCCATTATTGTTAAACCACCAAAAATATTAAAATTTCTTTAATCCTCTGAGACCTTTTGTTGTACTTAAAAAAAAACATGCTGTGAAATATTTTGTTTAAATATTTTATTTTCATTTTATAGGTTTTGTGGCTACAACTCAATTCAGTTACTCTCTAATCTGGCCGTAGTATTTATTCCCCAGGTTTTTGTGTAGTCAAAAACGTTTACAATCAACAATTGAATTGTAGCAACTTCATTTTGGGGGATTTTGGCATTGAACTGTGTAAAAATACTTGGATTTTATGTTCATGGCTTGTTTCCATTTTTTTACTGCCAATAGTAAAGTCCCTAATTGCTTTTATTTGTGGCCTGGAAAATCCATTCCCTTTTTTTTACAAAATGAAAATACATTTTAAAACAATTTATTGAAAATGTATTTCGTTGCTTAGCAAACAAAAAACGATTTTTACCCACATATATGAATGCATAATTTAAAAATGTTTTTGTAGTTTTTTTGTTTTGTTTTATTTGTATGCATATGGCAAAAGTTTGTTACTACATAGTTGGTAAGGGAACAAATAATTGGTTGATTAGTTATTTGTACTGTGTCAGCTATAGCGGTTTTGTTATATGGCATTTTGAAATGGTGTGATTTGCAGTTTGATTCTTAGGCTGGAGGAAAATGGTACAAATTGAATGTCAGGTATAAGTAATAGCCAACAAGTTTTCAGACGATTTTCAATGAGAGTTGTCAACAAAATCTATAACCCAAGGGCTGGTTATGCTCTCGTAAACATACCGTAAATGTAGGATAACGTGTCAGCTGTTTTATTTTGCTTTATGAAAAAGTCTGTCGACCGTAAACGGAAATTTCAAAACCAGAAATTAATGTTTAGACCAGTAGAGAAAGTCAAAAGTCGGGCGGTGCCGACTTTATAATACCCTACACCTACCATATGGATACAAAAGTGGGGCTATATCTAATTCTGAACCAATTTTGATGGACCTCGGCAGATGTATTCAGATAGGTTATTACAACAAAACTACTGTAGCAAATTTCGAGCAAACCAAAAATGTCCAATATGCAATAACTACGGTTGACAAATGGCAAAAAATTACGAAAATGTGACGAACATATAGATGGGAGCTATATCTAAATCTGAACCGATTTCGATCAAACTTTTTGTGGATATTGCGGATTTCGTGGAGGAAAGTGTTGCACAAAATTTTGGGAAGATTGGCAAATAAATGCGCTTTCAGTGGGTCTAGGAGTGAAAATCGGGCGATATATATATATGAGAGCTATATCCAAATCTAAATCGATTTCTATGAAATGCACCAGTAATGTTGAGAGTCATTAAAAAATCCTTCATGCCAAATTTCGAAAGAATCGGTTATCAACTGACCCTTTTATTGCTGTATTACTGCAAATCGGGCGAGCATATACATGGGAGCTATTTCCAAATCTACACCGATTTCTATGACATTTACCAATAATAGTGGGAGTCATAAGAAAGTCCTTCCTGTTAAATATCGAGAGAATCGGTTGACAAATTACCATTTTATTTCTGTATTACTGAAAATCGGACGAACATATATATGGGAACTATATCCATATCTAAACCGATTTCTATGACATTTACCAGTAACATCGAGAGTCATAAGAAAATCCTTCCTACCAAATTTCGAGGAAATCGGTTAACAAAAGACCATTTGGTTGCTGTATTACTGCAAATCGGACGAATATATATATGGAAGCTATATCCAACTCTGAACCGATTTCAATGAAAATCACTACTGATATTGGGAGTCATAAGGAAATTCTTCCTACCTAATTTCAAGAGAATCGGTTAACAAATGACCATTTTATTGCCGTATTACTGCAAATCGGACGAACATATATATGGAAGCTATATTCAAATCTGAACCGATATCTATGAAATTCAACAGTAATATGGAGAGTCATAAGAAAATTCTTCCTACCTAATTTCAAGAGAATCGGTTAACAAATGACCATTTTATTGCCGTATTACTGCAAATGGGACGAACATATATATGGAAGCTATATCCAAATCTAAACCGATTTTTTCAAATTTCACTAGACTTCGTCTTTAGGCCGAAAAACGTACCCATAGCAAATTTGAAGACGATCGGACGAAAATTGCGACCTGTAGTTTGTACACAAATTAATATGGACAGATGGACGGACAGACAGACAGACGGACATAGCAAAATCGAATCACAGAGTGATTCTGAGTCTTATAAGCAATTTTACCTAAATCACTATTGAACTGTTTTGTTTCCCCTTCACTAAAATTTTACTCTGAGTGTCGCATGAATTGTTCATAGTTTTCCCCACAATATTTTCATTCGTTATTCATGTGTACCACGTTGATATTTTTGCGATTTTCATGAATTTCTTCTTTCATATTTTTTAACTGCCTACATGAAGAGAACACATACACACACACACATCCATCCATTCAGTTAAATGAATAAATAAATGCGGGTTTGTATAAGCGAATAAATGAATGAATGACTGAACGAACGAACGAATGAATGCAGTTCCCAGAAGAGAATCAATTTATATATGGATTTCACTTCAATTGTTTCATATTGAAGGCGGTTTTCATGAATATTTTGTTGCGACGAATAATGATTTTGTGTCCTTTTTAATGATTTTTTGTTAACCATTTCCATATATATAGGTTGGTATTTAATTTATATGGAAAACCTTTTAAAGAGAAAATAAAATTAAGTAGATTTATAGCAAATAGAGTGTTGGGGAAAAAATTATTCTTAAGAGTGTGGATTAATGGTAGAAGAAAATAAGAAAAATCTCCACTGCATATTTAAGGGTTATTATAACCTACACCACTACTGCGGTACAGGGTATTATAACTTAGTGCATTTGTTTGTAACACCCAAAAGGAAGAGAGATAGACCCGATCGACTCAGAATCCCTTTCTAATTCGATTTAGCTATGTCCATCTGTCTGTCCGTCTATCCGTCTGTCCGCCTGTCCATGTTAATTTGTGTACAAAGTACAGGTCGCAATTTTCACCCACTGCAAGCACATTTATTGACCATTCTTCCCAAAAATTTGTCGCGTTAATACCATTTGCTAAAGAAAGGGGCATTTTAGTACCTTTTCCCAAGGGCAAAAGTCGTTTTAGTACACTTTACCAAGAGCAAGGGTCATCTTAGTACTCGTTCCCAAAAGCAGTGTAAGTTAAGTTAGGTTGAAAAGAGTGTGCAAATATTAATCCTCCCCATGCCAGTATGGAAATACAACTAAGCCAGTATCTCTTTTCCAAAGATAGCGCAATTTAATTACCCTCTCCCAGAGAATAGGGTAGTTTAATTACCCTTTCCCAAAGAAAATAGTAGTTTTATTCCCCTTTTCCAAAAGAAAGGGACGTTTAATTACACTTTCTCAAGGTAAAGGGAACCCTTTCCCTAGGGAAAGGGTTAGTTTATATAACCTCTCCGAAGGGAAAGGATAGTCTATATTCCCTTTCCCAAGGGAAAGGGTAGCTTATGTACCTTTTCACCGATTTATGTAACCTTTCCATTGGGACATGTTGGTTTATGTACTCTTTATGGAATAAGTAGTTTATGTACCCTTTCCCAAGTAAAATGGTATTTTATATACCCCTTCCCAACGGGAAGTGTAGTTTATGTACCCTTTTCCCAGGGTGGTTTATATACCCCTTTATAGGGAAAGTGTAGTTGATGTACAATTTTCCAAGGGAGAGGTTAGTTTATGTACCCTTTCCCACGGGAAAGGGTAGTTTAATTTCCCTTTCCCTTAGGAAAATGTAGTTAATTACCCTTTCGTAAAGCCAAGGGTAGTTTAAGTACCCTTCTCCAAGGGAAATGGTATATTAAGTACCCTTAACCAAACAAATGGGTATTTTAAGTACGCTTTCCCAAGGGAAAGTGTAGTTTTAGTATCCTTCTCCTAAGAAAGGGTATTTTAAGTACCCTTCTGTAAGGCAGAGGGTAGTTTAAGTAATCTTCTCCAAGAGAAAGGGTATTTTATGTACCTTTCTCCAACGGAAAGGGTATTATAAGTGCCCCTCTTCAAGGCAAAGTGTATTTTAAGTACCCCTCTCCAAGGAAAAGGGTAATTTAAGCACCCTTCTGCAAGGGAAAGTGTATTTTAAGTACCCTTCCCCAAGAGAAAGGGTACTTTAAGTTCCCTTCTACAATGGATAGTACCCTCTCCATTATTTACGTACTCTTCTTCAAGAGAAAGGGTTTTTTAAGTACCCTTCTTCAAGGGAAAGGGACGTTAAGTACCCTTCTTCAAGGGAATGTGTATTTTAAGTACCCTTATCCAAATAAAAGGGTATTTTATGTACCCTAACATAAGGAAAAGTGTACTTTTAGTACCCTTCTCCAGGATTAAGGGTATTTTGGTACCCTACTCCAGGATTAAGGGTATTTTAAGTACCCTTCTGTAAGGGAGAGGGTAGTTTAAGTACTCTTCTCCATGAGAAAGGGTATTTTAAGTACCCCACTCCAAAGGAAAGTGTATTTTAAGCGCCCCTCTTCAAGGCAAAGGGTATTTTATGTAACCTTCTCCAAGGACAACGGTAATTTAAGCACCCTTCTGCAAGGGAAAGTGTATTTTAAGTACCCTTCCCCAAGAGAAAGGGTATTTTAAGTACCCTTCTTCTAGGAAAGGGTTTTTGAAGAACCCTTCTCCAAGGAAAAGTGTATTTTAAGTACCTTTCCCCAAGGGAGAGGGTATTTTAAGTACCCTTCTCTAAGGGAGAGGGTAGCTTACGTACTCTTCTCCAAGAGAAAGGGTCTTTCAAGTACCATTCTCCAAGGGAAAGGGTATTTTAAGTACCCTTCCCCAAGAGAAAGGGTATTTTAAGTACCCTTCCCCAAGAGAAAGGGTATTTTAAGTACCCTTCCCCAAGAGAAAGGGTATTTTAAGTATCCTTTTCTCAACGGAAAAGATATTTAAAGTACCCTTCCCCAAGGAAAAAGGTATTTTAAGTACCCCTACCCAAGAGAATGTGTATTTTAACTATCCTTCTTCAAGGAAAGTGTTTTGAAGAACCCTTCTCCAAGAAAAAGTGTATTTTAAGTAACTTTCCCCAAGGTAGAGGGTATTTTAAATAACTTTTCCTTAAGGGAAAGGGTATTTAAAGTACCCTTCCTCAAGGGAAAAGGTATTTTAAGTACCCTTACCCAAGATAATGTGTATTTTAAGTACTCTTCTTCTAGGAAAGGGTTTTTGAAGAACCCTTCTCCAAGGAAAAGTGTATTTTAAATATCTTTACCCAAGGAAGAGGGTATTTTAAGTACCCTTTCCTCAAGGGAGAGAGTATTTAAAGAACCCTTCCCAAAGGTATGTTTAGTACCTCTACCCAAGAAAATGTATATTTTAAGTACTCTTCTCTAAGAGAAAAGGTATATTTAGTTCCCTTCTCTAAGGGTAAGGGTATTTTATGTACCCCTCTTCAAGGAAAAAAGTAGTTTAAGTACCCTTCTCCAAGGAAGAATGGGCATTTTAAGTACAGGGATAGTGTATTTTAAGTACCCTTCCCCAAGGGAAAGTTTAGTTTCAGTTCCCCTTTCCAAGGGAAAGAATATTTTAAGTACCCTTACTCAAATGAAGGGGTATTTTAAGTACCCTTCTCCAAGGGAAGAGTAGGTTTAGTACCCATCTTCAAGCGAAAAGGTATTTTAAGTTCCCTTCTCCAAGGGAAAGGATATTTTAGGAACCCTACTCCAAGGGAACGCTTATTTTAAGTACCCTGCTTTAAGGGAAAGGGTAGTGTAAGTACCCTTCTTCAACGGAAAGGGTATTTTAAGTACTCATCCCTAAGGGATTGATGAGTACTTAAATTGGGTAGATTTTGCAATGAGAAAAGGAAGTTTAAGTGCTCTTTTCCCAGGAATAGTGTATTTTAAGTTCACTTTTCCAAGGGAAAGGGTATTTTAAAATCCATTCTCCAAGGGAAAAGGTATTTTAGGTACCCTTCTCCAATGGAAAGGGCATTTTAAGTTTCCTTCCCCAAGAGAAAAATTACTCTAAATTGTAAAAAAAATTCCCTTCTCCAAGAAATAGGGTTTTTTAAGAGTGCTGTTGTTATGGGAAAAGTTTCTTTACGTATTTTGACCAGCCTGGATTGGCTTTATGACGGTCAACCTACATGCTCGTTTTGGGGTTCCTGTGTTCTTTCTGATACATGACTCAAAATGGTATGGATTTATATACTTATTCTGCTTAAAAAATCCTTTCAGTTGAAACCCTTTGCGTCTTGATCTTGGAAGTCAGTTTCGAAGATTTGAAGAATCCAAATGCCAAAATGATTGTGCAAATTTTAATAAAATCAAAAAGCGAATGTGGCATACAATTTTGATCTCAAAAATGTCTACAGATTATATCAGTTCGCATTTTAAACCATAGGTCGTCCTTTATTATTGTTTGACGCAACATGTTTGTAAGGTTGCAATATCACTATAATGGTATATGGCATTATGAATATATCACTATCTTATGATGTTTGACATAGAAGTTATAAATCAAAAGTTCAATATTTTTAACGGCTACACATTTGCACTGCTATTCAAATCATTGGAAATCAACTGTCACAAGTTTTAATCCTATTTAAGGTAATTTCCTTTACAACAAAAAGCTCTTCCCTTCATGTATGTTTACAGAGTTTGTCTATCATATTTTGTACATAAATAAATTCCATATCAATTTCATGTTATTGTCAAAAAACCAAAATGAAAAAGAAGAAAAGAAGATTTAAATAAATTTTTCCACTTAAATGCATTTTCGTTTTTTTTTTTTTAAATTCTGATGTATTTAAATGCCACTTGTGGTCATTTGTGTCCTTGAACAGTAAAGAATATTTAATCTTATTTCTTACAGTAAATAAATAATGAATAGAATTAAATATTGATGTATGACTACACAACAAAAAAAAAGAAAAGAAACGAAGATAAGATTACACAACAAATCAATTGAATATGTAAATGTATTCAACAAACAAAGGAGGATACTTCTCAACAAATATCATTGTGCAATTGTATGAGTTTATACATTCATATATACATATTTATAAATATTGATGTATGTATTTGTTTAAGTAAATAAATCAATATTTGCTTTCTAATGCGATAGGCAAACAGAAAATTATCTTAAGCAAAAAGATACGAAATGAAAGGAAAATGGATATGGAAGAGTAAGGTTGTAACTGTGGAAATGTATTACAGAAATGTATGGCACGTTTATTTGAAAATTTTCTTGGGCTTGCAAATAGTCGTGTGGTTATCTAAATTTCTTTTTTTGTTTAATTAAATTTAATTTTTTATGTTTTTCTTTTTGGGTTTTGTTAATCTGTTTATTTTTTCATAATTCTTCTTGTTGTTCTTCAAGCAATATTGATAATTACCATATTGACAATACATAATATATTCTCCATCTCATGATACCTCTGGCTCATCTACATATCTCTCAGTGCTCAATGCAATTGCTCCTGTTTATTTATATCCTTATGCCATTTGATATCCTCCAATATATGGAGAGTGTTAAGCGAAGAGATCCTTAAGCTCCTGTCAAGAGCAGACATACATGGTGAGGCCTCAAATGTTTGCAGCATGTGTTTGGATGGGCAAGTGGGCTGGTAGAACAAGTGTTGTATAGCGTATAACAGCCGCAAACAAACACTTCAGTCGCCAATAGGGCCAACAATATAATGCCCAGAAGGTGGGTCAACACATTGTGTGTGTGTGTGTATGCTCCGGAGTGTGTTTGGTTAAGTACAAATGCTTTCAGAGATGAAGGGAAATAATGGCCGGAAACAGACAACATATGTGTGTATATGATAGAATAAGTACATATATGTAACCAGTATTTGCTTGCGATAAGTATATACAAACATACAAGAGCAGCGATGAGGGCTTTAAGAGCCCTAAGAAGGGCTCTTGCAATTGTTATCCCCGTACAATAGCTAGAGATATAATATGACACCTGCAATGTTGGCCAAAATCAAAGAAGACATTAAGCCTTTGCTATATCTGCTATAGAAGTGAAAATTTGATTACACGCATATGCTGAAGAGTCAAAGATTCTCTTCGTCCTAAATTTCGTAGAGTCGGTTATCAAATTAACAAAGTATTGCAATACTAGTCAAAATCGAATGAAAACATGTATGGCACAGACCGATCATTGGGTTTCGTCTCTAGAGCAAATGTGTGTGACAAAGTTGAAGATAGTCGGATAAAAATTGGAATCTGTATTCTGAAGGAAGGAAGGATCTGTATTCTGAAGGATAAACAGACAGACAAACGGACATAGCTAAATCGAAACAGAAAGTGGCTCTGAGTCGATCAGTATACTTATCAATGGAACTTTCTCTCTTTTTGCTTAATGTTGTAAAGAAATGCACAACGCTATAGTAAACTGTTCCAAGTAATGTTATAGGGTTAAAAAAATGGCTGAATTTCTAGATACCTGGCTTGGAACTCGCAGATGATTGATATTTAAGGCATAGTTTCGGTCGGAAAGCCCAAGAAATTCGTCAATGTACTCACTTTACTAGCACGATCGGTTTGTTAACCTGTTTCGTTCGTTTCCAACGCGTTATACATAACCCAGTAAAGACGAATTCAACCCATAGAAAGCTCATATAACAGATTCCGATGTTTGGATTGGGTATGGTAAGGTACCAGGAAAATGGCTAAATTGCAAATTTTGCCCATGAACATTCCACTAAGGAGCAGGGGCAAACTTCTCACATATCAATGAGTGCAGTCCGATTCAAGTTTAAGCTCAATGATAAGGGGTCTCCTTTTTATAGCCGAGTCCGAACGCCGTACCGCAGTGCGACACCTCTTTGGAGAGAAGGTTAACATGGCATAGTACCTTACAAATGTTGCCAGCATTAGGAGGAAAATGGCTAGGGACTAGGTAAGGAAAATAGAATTTCTGGTGTAAACTTTTCGAGGTTCATTTTGTCAGTGAGAGCGAAGAAATTGCCAATTATTCGCTTAGGTGTAAGTCCGTAGTCCCTTGCGATGGGAAGAAATTTGAACCCTCTTTTCAACCTAATCTAACCTATGCTAACTTAAGGCAGTACTTACTTTAATGCGATTTGTTCGCCCCTGATCTTCCTTCACTTATTCGCTTGCTTATGCGATTAGTTCGTTTATGTGGTTCGTTTGCTTATGCAATTCCTTCACCTATGCGATCCGTTCGCTTATCCAACTCATTTATATATGCGATTAGCTAACTTTCGTGATCGTTCACTTATGCGATTTATTCGATTATGATATTCGTTTGCGCATTTTATTCTCATACTGGTTAAACGATTCGCTCGCTAACTTATGCGGGTAATAGTCGATTGCTCATTACTCACCACAGAGCTTTCAAGACAATTTTCAAAGATAACGCACAAAGAACGTAATCGCCATCGAGTGGCAACGCGAATAAAATAAATGTTTGTAACGACCGTGCAATGATTTGTTTTCTATTGCAATTGGTTCTCTTACGCGAATTTATTGCATATGCTACTTGTTGCCTAATGCGAAGTGATTACTTCGCGGATTTTTTTTGCCTAAGCGACTTTTTCGCTTACGCGACCCTTTCACTTTTTTCGCTTATGCCGCTTGTTCCCTTAAGCATTTCTTTTCGCTTACGCAAATTTTTTTCGTATGCTACTTGTTCCCTAAAGCGAAGTGTTTCCGTCCGGGATCCTTTCGGTTATGCAACTTTTTCGCTTACGCGGCTTTTCTCTTACGCAATTACCTCATATACGCGATTTTTTTGTTTAACGCGATCTTATCGCTTATGCCACTTGTTTCTTTAAGCAATTTGTGGCTTACGCGACTTTTTCGCTTCCGCGGCTTCTTCGCTTACGCAGCTTTTTCGATTACGCAACTTTTTCGCTTACGCAACTTTTCGCTTACGGGACTCTTTTGTTTATGCGACTTTTTCGCTTACGCGACTTTTTCGCTTACGCGACTTTTTCGCTTACGCGAATTTTTCGCTTACGCGACTTTTTTGCTTATGCAATTTCCTCTCTAATATGATTGCTTTGTTTATGCGATTTGTTCGTTTACGCGATTTTTTCGCTTATGCCACTTGTACCTTAACCCAATTATGTGGCTTATGCGAATTTTTTGCGTATGCTACTTGTTCCCTAAAGCGAAATGTAAACTTCCAGGATTCATTCGCTTGCGCGCCTTTTTCGCTTATGTGTCTTTTTCCCTAACGAGCCTTTTTCGCTTACACAATTTCTTCGCTTATGCGGTTTTTTCGTTTAAGCCACTTGTACCTTTAAGGAATTTTGTGGCTTACCCTTTTTTCGACATGATTTTTTACGTTTCTTACTCGCCTACGATACTTGCTCGATTATGCGACTTGTTCGCTAATGCGACTTATTCGCTAACGCGACTTATTCGTTTACGTCACATGTTTGTTCAAGCTACTGGTTTGTTTGAGCGATATGTTTTCTTACTCGATTTGCTAGATTATGAGACTTGCTCGACTACGTGATTTGCTCGCTTTTGCCACTTGTTTGCTAATGCGAAATCTTAGAGCTGACGCCACTTGTTCACTTACGCGATTTATCCACTTGTTCACTTACGCGATTTATTCGCTAGCGTGTTTTGATCTGTTCGCTTCCGCGACTTTTTCTCTTATGCGACTTATTCACTTACGTGATTTGTTTGTTTAAACGACTTGTTCTCTTACGGAACTTGTTCGCTTACGCGATTTGCTCGATTACGCGACTTGCTCGCTTATGCGACTTGTTCGCTTAGTGGACTAGCTCGCTAATGCGACTTGTTCGTTTACCCGGATTGTTCTCTTACGCGATTTGCTCTCCTACGATACTTGCTCGATTATGCGACTTCCTCGCTAAAGCGGATTTACTCGACTATGCAACTTGCTCGCTTATGCGACATGCTCGCTTATGCGACATGCCCGCTTATGCGTCATGCTCGCTTATGCGACATGCCCGCTTATGCGTCATGCTCGCTTATGCGACATGCTCGCTTATGCGACATGCTCGCTTAAGCGACTTACTCGATTATCTGACTCATTCGCTTCGCGTGACTTGCTCGCTTATGCGACTTGTTCGCTTATGGGACTTGTTCGCTTATGCGACTTGTTCGTTTATGCAACTTGTTCGCTTACGCGATTTGCTCAATTACGCGACTTGCTCGATTGTAAGACGTCCTCGCTAATGCGACCATGCTCGACTATGCATCTTGCTCGCTTATGCGACATGTTTCTTATGCGATTTACTTGATTATCTGACTTATTCGCTTCGCGTGACTTGTTCACTTACGCGACTTGTTCGCTTATGCGACTTGTTCGCTTGTGCGACTTGTTCGCTTATGCGACTTGTTCGTTTATGCGACTTGTTCGCTTATGCGGCTTGTTCGCTTATGCTACTTGTTCGCTAATGCGACTTGTTCGCTTATGCAACTTGTTCGTTTATGCGACTTGTTCGCTTATGCGACTTGTTCGCTTATGCGCCTTGTTCGCTTATGCGACTTGTTCGCTTATGCGACATGTTCGCTTATGCGACTTGTTCGCTTTTGCGACTTGTTCGCTTATGCGACTTGTTCACTAAAGCTACTTGTCCACTTATGCGACTTGTTCGCTTATGCGACCTGTTCGCTTATGCGACTTGTTCGCTATTGCTTTATTTCAGAAATTTTTGCTAAAAAGGCCTTTGGCCAAGTTTACTTTGAAGAACTCCTTAATTTTACTCAAATACATTTTTTATGACTGTCTGCCCATGAGCTGTTGTCTGTAAGAGTATATCAATGTTTCACAAGTAATTTATTTTTAATAAATATAAAGCCGGACACCAACTGTAGGGATTATCTTAATGGTTCATCTGAGAGGATGAAGCCTGCGAAAAAAATGGAAAAGGAGCCTTCCCACACAAATGCACACACAAACATCATATGGAGGGTGTACTCCACATCATCCAAAATACTTGTCATTGCCGGCGACAATTTATGGCAACAATGCACAAAAAAACTATTTATTTACCCTTCCCTTACACTCAAAATGAAAAAAAAAACAAAGGCGGAACAAGAAAAAAACATTTTTTTCAACGAAATAGCAAAAAAATCAGCCATTAGCAAATAAATGGCTTGTGTAATTTCGCCTGGGTTAATGGCCATGAAAGTGGACATAAAATAGCATGCGAAGCAGAAAATGCCGGCTATTGCAACTAAACAAAAGTAATAGGTAATGCTGTTTACTTGCCAGCATATGTCATGGATTACCCAGGAGGCGTATTTGAGGATTTAAACAAAGGAAAATTTATTTTGAAGAATTAATTTACACAAGGACATTTTTTTGGGGAATTTTGTATAGGAAAATATAGCAAGGAAAACGATAGTAGGAGAAAGTGGTTATAAATTAGGCTAATTTGTTTGTTAAGACTAATTTGGTGATTTAGGAATTTGTTCAAGTGACAAAATGTCCTTCAAGTTTTATTGCAGTTGTAAGAAAGGCAAGCTGAATAATTTTTCGAAATATATCTCAAAAGCAATTATTAAGGAATCGTGCAAACCTTTTCGTATCAAAGAAGGCTCGCTAATTCAAATTTAACAAAGGAATGCTGATCTAAGAACGGATTTCAACAGCTCTAAACTGCTAGAAAATGTCTCTTTTATCAAGAAAATGGGTAGAGAGTTGCGCCTTCCTAAATCTAGCAAGGATTCGCCCACCGCAAGCTCAAATGAAGTTAGTGTCAGACATATCTGGCTTGGTTGGATTGGATATTTTCCAATATCATACAATGCAATGTCAAAGGCGCAGGATTTCAAAAGACTGTCATATGTGACATCAAGTGTCTTGGGTTAGATGGTTGTCAGAGTTCTTGCGCGGTTGACCTAAACCTTAAACTTCAGGTGTACTTTCGCTGTCCATATGGTGGAAGTGGTTAACCTATCGATTATGTTATCAATGTAAAGGTATGTTGTCTGGATCGTATAGTCGTCATTACATGACATAATCTTAAAATGTCTTCAGGGTGAAGTCCAATTCTCAATTTCGATCTTGGCCGCTGGTATTTATTGTTCCTAAAATTCACTGGCGATTGGAAACTATGTCCCGAACGAGTATCGCAGCGATAAACCAGCCAGTCATGCTGCTTACCGGAACTGGGGGTACTCAGGGGGAAGAGCAAGAGGCTTTTTAATAAGGCCAAGAGAGAGAGAGAGAGAGCACGCCAGAGAGCTAGGACGAATATGGTGAGGCCCTTGGCAGGTTCAAGAAGGAAACGAGGAAGGCGAAGAGTATTTCCTGGGTAAAATTTTGTGGAAAATTGGAAAGCCCTAGTGAGGCATCTAGGTTGCGCAAAGTGCTCTCGCACGCCTAGCACCCTGAGAATGAAGGACGGGATTTACACCGAGAGCAATGAGAAGAGGAGATAAAGGATACCGTAGCGCAGAGGTAAGCATATCCGACAATGACGCTGAACGCCTAAATTCATATCTTGGCGAGACCATCCGAAAAAATTTTTCAGCGGTGCTTTTCCCTCCTAATGCTGGCAACACTTGTTAGGTACTATGCCAGGTAAAACTTCTTTCCAAAGAGGTGTCGCACTGCGGCACGCCGTTCGGACACGGCTATAAAAGGGAGGCCCCTTATCATTGAGCTTAAATTTGAATCGGACTGCACTCATTGATATATGAGAAGTTGGCCCCTGTTCCTTAGTGGAAAATTCATGGGGAAAATATCAATCGATATTCAGATAAAATATAAAATATCGATAGTATCGATATTACAATTTTTTCCATTGCAGTCCAACAAACTACTGAGGAGTACGTTAGCATTGGTCTAATCACGCTGCTGACGAGCCAACGGACTATCCTTGGATCCTGGTCCCATTTCTAGCCTGTCTACATGGTGCCTAACATTTGTGAGTCTTCTCAGTACGCTCTTCAAAGACAAACTTCCCGTCAGTTTTCCATCCAAGATCACTCTTGAACTTGTCTACCAACACTTACCCATAGAATCCTTCCAATCATTGACTGATTTTCTGAATTTGCTCCTTCTTCCTCATTTTTTCCTCGAGTGTAATTGCATGTTACATATGTACCACACTTTCTTGGAAACCTTCAAAGCCAATGTTTTATGTTGGAGCAAATAAAAATAACTACGACATAAATTTTCAGCATCTGTGTCATTATCGGTTGTTTACGGTCGGTCCATTGTGTGTGGTGGACAGGCAGTAAAGCGACTGACCTTGAGACCCATTGGGGAGCCATGTATATCACCATAAAAATTCCATTGGACAGAGTAATGAACAACTGATGAATTTTTGTGGCAAAGACGACATGATATTAAGGAAAATATGTGACATTACCAAAGGCCATTACATATTTTGGAGTTCTTTAATGAAATGAGATAAAGAGAATGAAATGAGGCAAGTTATAAATGTGCAGTTGATTACGCTTGGCCATAAACAAGTTGAACTTTAGTTCTTAAAAGGAAACTCATAAGGCGATCCAATTAGAAGTGGATTTTTTTATATTTTTTCATAGAAAAAAATCTTTTATGAAAAAATTTTTCCTTTAAGCAATTCCCTTCAGAATTTTTGTAAAATTACCCAAAAACTTTAAATCGTATTGAATTTCAGGCACTCTGCTGGCTTGAATGCTAAAGCACTATAAAAAAAATAAAAAAAATATACAACTAAAACTAGTCAATTGAAAATCAAACATTTCTCTATACACAATCAACGAGAGATATACAAATAAACCTCCTACCAATTTGTTTAGTGGCTTATATCAACAAGGCAAAAATCTAAAACAAAAATAACTGGTATCAAGTCCACAGAACACACTAAAATAAATAAAAGTGTGAATTTCGCTTCGAAAGTGCATTTTAAATGACACTTTCACACCGAACTGCACTTTGAAAGGAAACCAAAAAACAAAAACAAAAACCAGTTAAAAGTTTAAGGGGACTTTTGTTTGTCGTACGCAATGAAATAACGACCATAGCTTTCAAATAAATTCTGCTGCTGCTGCTGCAGATTGAGAGGCTGTTCACAATAAATAAAATTGAGTAGCAAAAGGAGAGGTGCACTTTTTTTATCTAAGCGAGGTAAATGGAAGAAAAAAGAAAAACAGTTCACTTTAAAATTGAAACTCTGTTGTACTAAGAACGACTTTGAGGAGGAGGACAATTGTCTATGGCTATGAGAGGGCAGAGGCAACATCAACCATCGACAATTGCCTAAACTAAGTGTCAACTAATGGATTTAGCAAATGGAAAAAAAAACGCATTGAGTTTCTGTGTTTAACTATAACTCCATACTGGGTCGATATGGAGGGCAGCTTTATCAAAAAAAAAAAGGTTTATGTGCGCCATAATCGGTGCGGAAAACGGTTGGCCTAATCCAACCCACTGTGCCTAATTTCAGTGGAATCGGTATATATGGCACCTAAATTCAAATATAATGCGATCTCGACTCTACTCTGTTCGGATAAAGAAAGCTCGACTGAAACTCACTGTTCCTAATTTCAGCGGAATGGGTCTATATGGCAGCTATTGGGTTGCCCAAAAAGTAATTGCGGATTTTTTAAAATAAAGTAAATGCATTTTTAATAAAACTTAGAATGAACTTTAATCAAATATACTTTTTTACACTTTTTTTCTAAAGCAAGCTAAAAGTAACAGCTGATAACTGACAGAAAAAAGAATGCAATTACAGAGTCACAAGCTGTGAAAAAATTTGTCAACGCCGACTATATGAAAAATCCGCAATTACTTTTTGGGCAACCAAAATATCCAAATATGGGCCGATCTCGACCATACTCCCTTCGGATATAAAAAGCCCGACTCCAACTCACTGTTCCTAATTTCAAAACTCGTCAAACTCAGGTAATAAATGCGCCTTTTATTTGCTTAAGACCCTAAATCGGCATATCGGTCTATATGCCAGCTATATCTAAATGTGGTCCTATACGAACCATACTTGGTTCATATATCGGTTGGCCTAGCTCAACTCACTGTTCCTAATTTCAGCGAAATCGAACAATAAATGAGCCTTTTACGCGCTTAAAACCCTAGGTCAGCAGATCGTTTTATATGGCAGATATATCCAAATGTGGTCTGGTGTGGACCATATTCGAATCGGATACAGAAAGGCCTTGTCCAACTCATTTTTTCGAATTTCAGAAAAATGGAGTGATAAATGGTATCGTATGGTAGTTTTATGTAAATTTGACCCGATATGGACCACAATCAACTCAGATTTCGGTGGCGCAAGTAAAGTTTAACACTGTTACTAGTTTCAGCGAATTTGGAAAATAAATGGGTTTTTTTGCTAACTCAAGATCCTAATTTAGTACATCGGTCTATATGGCAGCTATATCCAAATATGATCCGATCTACAGTTCAGTTCAGTATTCAGTTCATACATTGAACTGCAACTCACCTTTCCAAACTTCGCCGAAATCGGGCAATAAATACTGCAGTTATGGGCTTAAAACCTTTAATCCCCAGACCGGTCTATATGGTAGCTATATGCAAATAAGGCCTGATATGGACCATATTCAGTTCGGAATTTGGGGGCTCTAGTACTATTCAGTGCTCGCAATTTCAGCGAAATTGGATAATAGAATGAGCCTTTTATGTGCTCAAGACCCCACATCAGAACATTGGCCTATATAGTAGCTATGTATGATTCGACTTGGAAACTTTTATAGGAAAAGGCCCCCAAATAACTTTTTCATAGAAAAAAGTTGATTATGAACTTTGTCATAGAAAACTGTTCATTATAAACTTTTTTATATAAAAAAGTTTACTATGAACTTTTTCATAGGAAAACGTTCATTATGAACTATTTCATAGAAAAAAGTTCATTATGAATTTTTTCACAGAAAAAAGGTCATTATGAACCTTTTCATAGAAAAAAATTCATTATGAAGTTTTTCATAGAAAAATGTTCATTACGAACTTTTTCATAAAAAAAGTTCATTACGAACTTTTTCATAAAAAAAGTTCATTATGAACTTTTTCATTGAAAAAAGTTCATTATGAACTTTTTCATAGAAAAAAGTTTATTATTACTTTTTCATGGAAAAAAGTTCATTATGAACTTTTTCATAGAAAAAAGTTCATTATGAACTTTTTCATAGAAAAAAGTTCATTATGAACTTTTTCATAGAAAAAAGTTCATTATGCATAGAAAAAATTTCATTATAAACTTTTGCATAGAAAAAAGTTCATTATAAAGTTTTTCATAGTAAAAAGTTCATTATGAACTTTAATTTTTCTATGAAAAATTTATTTATTTAGTTTATTATGAACTTTTTCATGGAAAAAAATTAATTTTAACCTTTTTCATAGAAAAAAGTTGATTATTAACTTGGTCATAGAAAACTGTTCATTGTAAACTTTTTTATATAAAAAAAGTTTGCTATAAACTTTTGCATAGAAAAACGTTCATTCATAGAAAAAATTCATTAAAAATTTTTTCATAGAAAAAAGGTCATTATGAACTTTTTCATAGAAAAAAGTTCATTATGAACTTTTTCATAAAAAAAGTTCATTATGAACTTTTTCATAGAAAAAAGTTCATTATGAACTTTTTCATAGAAAAAAGTTCATTATGAACTTTTTCATAGAAAAAAATTCATAATGCATAGAAAAAAATTTAATTTTAAACTTTGGCATAGAATAAAGTTCATTATAAAGTTTTTTATAGTAAAAAGTTCATTATGAACTTTTTCATAGTTCATTATGAACTGTGAAGTTTTTCATAGAAAAAAGTTCATAAGTTCATAATAAACTTTCTCATAGAAAAAAATTCATTATGTAATTTTTCATAGAAAAAAGTTCATTAAGAGTGATTGTCCACAGTAAAATGCTGTTTCTATGCAAAAGTTCAAAATAAATTTTTTCCTACAAAAAAGTTCATTATCAACATTTTCCTAGACAAAAGTTCATTATGAACTGCTTCCTATTCAAAAGTTATGAACTTTTCCTAGACAAAAGATCATTATGAACTTATTTCTAGACAAAAGTTCATTGTAGAACTTTTTCCTAGAAAAAAGTTCATTATGAGCTTTTTCCTTGGCAGTAGTTCATTACGAACTTTCTCATAGAAAAATGTTTGTAATGAACCATGTATTAAATATTTATGCACATTTTTATAGGTAAAAGTTCATTGCAAACTTTTTCCTAGACAAAAGTTTATTATGAACTTTTTCTAGACAAAAGTTCATTGTAGAACTTTTTTTAGACGAAAGTTCATTATGAACTTTTTCCTAATCAAAAGTTCATTATGAACTTTTTCCTAGTCAAAAGTTCATTATGAACATTTTCCTAGTTAAAAGCTCATTATGAACTTTTTCCTGGACAAAAGTTCCATATGAACTGTAACCTTGACATTATTCATTACATTACAAACTTTTTTCCCTGAAAGTTCATACAAACTTTTTTTCGAAAATTTCATACGATTTTTTTTTTTGAAAAAGTTCCAAATGAACAAATTTCATTTTTTTTCTCTTAAAACTTGATTACAAACTTTTTCATAGAAAAAAGTTCATAATGAACTTTTTCATAGATATAAGTTCATAATAAACTTTTTCATAAGAAAAAGTTTATAATGAACTTTTTCATAGAAATAAAATCATAATGAACCTTTTCATTATGAACTTTTCAGAGAAAACATTTTATAATCAACTCATTCATTATAAACTTTTTCCTTAAAAAAAGTTAATTGTAAACTTTTTCGTAGAAAAAACTTCATTTTGAACTTTTTCGTAGCAAAAAGTAGATGATGTAATTTTTAATCGAAAAATGATAACTATGAACTGTGTCATAGTAAAAAGTTCAGAATAAACTTAAAAAAATGTTCCTTACCTACTTTTTCAAAGAAAAAGTTCGTAAAAACTTTTTTATAGAAAAAAGTTTATTCAGAATTTTTCATTGAAATAAGTTTAATATGAACTTTTTCATAGAAATAAGTTTAGTATGAACTTCTCCATGGAAATAAGTGTAGTATGAACTTCTTCATAGAAATAAGTTCAGTATGAACTTCTAATAGAACTTTTTTATAGCAAACATTTTGTTTTGCACTTCTTCATAAAAAATGTTATCATGAACTTTTTCCTACGAAAATTTCATTATGAACTTTTTCTTACAAAAATTTCGTTATGAACTTTTTCCTAAACAAAAGTTCATTATGAACTTTTTCTAAATAAAAGTTCATTAGGAACTTTTTCTAAATAAAAGTTCATAAGTTACTTTTTCTTAACAAAAGCTAATTACGAAATTTTTTCCCGAAAAAGTTTATTAGGAACTTTTTTCTCGAAAAAAATTTATATTGAAGTTTTTCATAGAAAAATTTTCTAAACATACGATTTATTAGAAAAGTTGAAAATGAACGTTTTTATAGAAAAAAGTTAATTTTGAACGTTTTTATGGCAAGCGTTCATAATGAACCATTTCAAAAGTGTTAATGAAACATAAAAAAATGTTTATTATAAACGTTTTTCATAAAAAATTCCTAATAATTTTTTCAATGAAAAAATTTAATAACAAAATTTTCCATAGAAACTTGCTTATAGTGAACTTTTTCATCGAGAAAAGTTCATAGTGAACTTTTGTTTTACGAACTTTTCATAAGAAAAAGTTTATAATCAACTTTTTTTAAAAAAAAAAGTTCATAGTGGGCTTTTTCATAGAAAATATTCCAAGCCAACGTTTCATAATTTTAATACAGAAAATTTTACATTTACATTCCTTCACAGAACAAACCTCAATTTTCAACTTTGTAATAGATTATTTTCACTTTCAACCACCATATTCCTCAAACCTGCAATAACCCTCCAAATTCCCTTTATACTTAACTTGTTGCAGCAAACAAAACTAAACTGTTAGCACTTTGCTAAAGGTAAATATATATTTTATTCCTTTTCTCGGTTTAAATTTTGCATTTGGATATCCTTTGTGTTATCACCAGTGCCGTTTGTGGAGAAGTTTATTGAATTGAAAGGACGACCAACGGACGACGAGGACATTTTAGTGCATGGGACGGAACAAAAAAGCGATTGCTTTGGTTTAGCGTTTGCTTTAACCTCTCTAGAGAAGATAGATGTGTGTTGTGCCAAGTGAAACTTTGTTAATTTCAATTGATCTTTGATTTTCAATCTTAAATTAAATTTCTAAAATGTTTGAAATCAAAGGTTTTAATGGCCATAGTGCACTCTATGGAAAGGTAGTGTGGACTTGTGGCAATAGAAAATATGACAAAGGCTTTAGATTTGGTTAGGTTGGGTTAGAGTGGCTGTCTATTGTATTGACAGACTCACTTAGACTATTTTAGTGAACATGGTGATATTCTAAGATAAATTTAAAATGTGAGTGATATGTATTCCATAAAAGGGAATCTTTTCAAATAAATTGATATAATTATTCTACAAAATTCTAAATTTTTCATATAAATAAATTTCCTTAAGTAACAGAAGGTACTGGGGATACTTCTCTCATATCAATGAGTGAGGTCCGATTAAAGTTTAAGCTCGAAGATAAGAGGCCTTCTGCAACAGGGCGGTAAACTTCAAAAATATAGCCTGCATTAGTAAGGCGGTAATCAATGCTCAAAAATGTTCTAATGTTCACGCCGGGTTTTGAAACCCAGACGTCAGTAAACCTCACAAATGTCGCCTGGATTAGTAAGGCCATAATCAACGCTCAAAAATGTTCTAATGACACGCCGGGTTTTGAAACCCAGGCGTCAGTAAACGTCACAAATGTAGCCTGCATTAGTATGGTGATAACCAACACTGAAGAATTTTCTGATGTTCACCCCGGGTTTTGCAACCCAGGCTTTCGGCTTCATAGGCGGACATGCTAACCTCTGCACCACTGTGGCCTCCAATAAGCTGAGATAATTATTCACTCTTTGCTATTCCTAAGTGTACCATTAAGCCTTACAATTTCAATATCCTTCATTTCCTATTGGCTATGTGTAAATTGTTTTTGTTTAAAGTAGCCCATAATGAATTCGCCATTAACCTTTAACTTTAGGCCTTTTAGTGAAGATTGTACTTTATCGTGAGGAATGTATACTTGTACTCACATTGGCATTTGTATGCCTTTGGTTGGTTTAAATTGAACTTTGGTGGTGTGTTAGTGTTTTCCCCCCACCTCTCTCCCGATCTCAATCCAATAACGAGTTATCGATACAACGAATGGCTCTTAACATGGCGTTCCTGCTGCTGATTTTGTTTTATGTTTTTGTTTCTTTCAGATGCACAGAGTGCAGGCATTGAAGGATGCCATACTCATTCCACACACACACACACACCCAACCCAAATGGGTAAAAATAAAAGAAAAAATGCCAAGTACTTGCAGTACCAGCAACCTCCATACACACATACTCGTACACATATTGTACTTGCACTCACCTTCACATTCTTGTTTCAATCGAACAGTAATTGGAATTGAATTTGCATATATGCACGATAGGGGAATGCAATACTTTGCCAGTGTTACCATGGCATAGGAGTATGAGTATGACTGCCGAGATGTTCAGAGATAAATATTTCTAAATGGATGAACCTGCACAATTGAGTACCCTTTTAATCATTGGGGCATACATACACTTTGTTTGCAAAACGTTTTATTGGTTTTATAAAGTGTTATATTAAAAAGGAAAAGAACGCTTTAATCTTGCTGGGGGGTGTGGAGTACTTTTTTTGGTGGGAGTATGGATTTGCATATAAAGCTTTGTACTTGCCAGCTTTTTCGAAAGGTGTCAAATTAATGGTTAACAAACGAGGTGAATAATTGAATATTTGAGGGTTTAAGGGGAGATATCAGCCGGTGAAGGTGTGTCACCAATTATTTTAAAATGCTCCAAATCTTATTATTAAAAAACCTGTAAGGAAAGGCAAAAGTCGGGCGGTGCTGACTTTATAATACCCTACACCTAACCTATAGGTACAAAGTGAGAGCTATGTCTGTTTTCAGATAGGTTATTAAACAATCCGTATCACATTTCGAGCAAATATATTCAAACTGTTATAACAGCGGTTCGCAAATGACAACATTATTGCATGTTACCCAAAATTTGATGATGTGGTCCTCGTCGAGATAAGCGTTGTGCAAAATTTTGGTAAGATTGATCAAAAAATGCCCTTGCAGTGGCTCTAAAAGTGAAAATCGGCCGATATACATATATGACAGCTATATCTAAATCTGAACCGATTTCCATGATATTCATCTATAATGTCGAGAAGCAAAAGAAAATTCTTCCTGCCATATTTTGAGAGAATCGATTAAAAATGACCATTTGATGGCAATATTACTGCAAATCGGACGCCAATATATATATGAGAGCTATGTGTAAATCTGAACTGATTTCGAGCAAACTTTATAGACATTGTGTAAGTCGTCGAGGAAAGCGTTGTACAACATTTTGGTAAGATTGGTCAATAAATGCGCTTGCAGTGGCTCTAGGAATAAAAATCGGGTGATATATGTATATATGAGAGCTATATCTAAATCTAAACCGATTTCCATGAAATTCATCAGTAATGTCGAGAGTCATAAGAAAATCCTTCCTACCAAATTTCGAGAGAATTGGTTAAAAAATGACCATTTTATTGCTGTAATACTCCAAATCAGACGAACATATATATGGGAGCTATATCCAAATCTGAGCCGATTTCTACGAAATTTACCAGTAACATCGAGAGTCATAGGAAAATCATTCATACCAAATTTCGAGAGAATCGATAAACAAATGACCATTTTATTGCTGCATTACTCCAAATCGAACGAACATATATATGGGACCTATATCTAAATCTGAACGGATTTCTATGAAATTTACCTGTAATATTGAAAGAAAGATAAGATAAAATTTGGGAGAATCGGATAACAAATGACCATTTTATTGAATTTTTACTGCAAATCGGACGAACATATATATGGGACCTGTATCCAAATCTGAACTGATTACTATGAAATTCATCTATAATGTCGGGAGTCGTAAGAAAATTCTTCCTGCCGAACTTCGGGAAAATCGGTTAACAAATGACCATTTTGTTGCAATATTACGGGAAATCGGACGAACATATATATGGGAGCTATATCGAAATCTGAACCGATTTTTTTCAATTTCAATAGGCTTCGTCTCTAGGCCGAAAACGTGCCCATACCAAATTTGAAGACGATGGAATGAAAATTGCGACCTGTAGTTTTGTACACATATAAAGATGGACAGACAGACGGATAGACAGACAGACAGCCGGATATAGCTAAATCGAATCAGAAAGTGATACTGAGTCGATCGGTATTCTTATCAATGGGTCTGTCTCTCTTTCTATTGGGTGTAAAATACTAATTCACTAAGTTATAATACCCTGTACCACAGTAGTGGTATATTGGAAGGGGGCGGACCCTCCCCCTTAGCCCAAAAGTACTACCCTATAATAAAAATGTACCGATCAGGATATTATGAGATTCAAATGATAGGTTTTTAGGAGTAGGGTACGAATTTCATACTAAAAATTTGGTTCCAAATAACAGGGGGGCCGCCTCAACTCCAAAACCCCTAAAATAGTTTCATCGGACGAGCATGACAATATGGGACTCAAATGAAAGGTATTCGGGAATAGATTACAAATATGGTCAGGAAGAAGGAATATTCTTTATAATTTGTTGATATCGGAAATGGGCGGACGCTCCCCCCTTAAACCCAAAAATACCTCCCAAAATCACAAGTGGACCGATCGGTACAATATGGATATCAAATGAAAGGTATTGAAGAGTAGAATACAAATATGGTATTAAAAATTGAGTTCAAGTACCCAGGAAGTCGCCCTAACCCCAAAATATCAAAAAGCAGACAAATTGAAATTGAAAGTCCATATCAATATGGGGCTCAAATGAAAGCTATTCGGGAGTAGATTACGAATCTGGCATACAAAATCAGATCGAAGTATAGGATCACCCAACCCCCAAAAAACGCCCCAAAATGGCATATGAATCCATTATGACTATTTGGGACACGATTTGTTTGTTTGTTCCATAGAATCTAAAGAGAGTGAACAGATATTTTTATGACTTTCACAGATTGTGTAGGTTGGTCTGGAAGGCAACATGGGCTATATAATTTTTTGCTATCGTGTAGTGGTTAGAGAGTTAAAGAACGTGCAGCAGAGTGGGCATGGTTCGGCTATCTGTTATAAGAATTTAGATCTGAACTAGACCTGTAGCCCTGAATATCTCGAACGTCACCTTCAAATTGCTTGACATAATGGGGCTCAAACAAAATCGTGTATCTAGCACTATGCTGATATTATTTCAGGGTCCGTCCTCTAAACTTCCTTCAAACCATCATGTTTGCCTACTATGACATAAAGAGGCTCAAATAATAGGTATTTGATAGTAGAAGGCGAATTTGATATCAAATTTTATTGCCAAGTGTTTGGGGATAGTCTCACCCCACCCCCCAATTTCCTCTAAACCAATTGCAATTGCGGCTCAAATAAAAGGAATTAATCATTAAAGCACTATGCTGATATTTTTCAGGCTAAGTGAGTGGGTGGCCGCCCAACCCGAGATACCCCTGAAACTGGACATATTTGTGGACTATGGCAAAAAAGGGGCTCAAATCTGATATCTGTTTTATGGCCAAGTGTTTCAGGGACGACTCATCTCATAAACTCTCCTTGTACCAAACATATATACCGACTATAGCAATATGTAGCTCAAATGTGGTTTTTGGGAGTAGAGTATGAATCTGTTATCCAATACACCACCGAAACCAAGAGAATGAAATAGATCTAACATCCAAACATCTAACATAAAGGGCCCTCCCTTTTTTGAAACTATGGTAAGGGGAGGGCCCCTTACCCTATATTCAAAAACGCCAAATATCGAAGATGGGTGGGGCAACTTACGCAAAATTTAGTTTGTTTATAATAACTCAAAAACAGAAATTTGGTATACTTATTTAAGGTGGGATGTCTAGGGCGTTCGTCCAACCTCTAAAGCCATCCAAATGCAAATTTAAACCAATAATGAGACTAGAGCACGAGTCTGATACATGGGGCTCTACCTCACACTCAAAAAACACCCCTATACCGGAAATATTTACCGACCATAGCAATATAAGGCTCAAATGAATGAAATTGGGGAGTAGAGCACCTAAATGATATCCTCATTGGGGCGAAATATCTGAAAGGCTGTACCAGCACCCCCAAAGATAAAATAAGACAGTGAAAGAAGGCGCAGCGAAGCGGGCCCTGTCCAGCAATTTATTTTATATTTAATGGTCTTGGTTTGTGCTAAATGGCATCTAATGGATCTTCTGCAGGTCTTATATCTTCACTGACCAATAATGTGGGCCACGATTTCTCTTATCTCAGTTTTATTTACAAGTCCCTGATACTTCAGTAGCTTCATATCATCATTTCATGTTCTTGATTTGGTATTCCCTTGTCATCTGCCAAACAGATACCCAACTTAAAAAGAAAATTTTACAAAACTTAATACACCAAATATCGAATTGAAATTAACAAATACATGTCACAGCCTTTTAATGCTTTTAAAATGAGCTTTTTTTTTCATCAAAACAATAGAAAATTTTCACAAATCAAGAAAAAAGTAAATGAAAATGTTGACTTACAAATAACTCCGCACATGGGATATCTTTCAAATAACCAAAAAAAAGTGTTCTCTATATTTAAAATCAAAAATTAGATCTTCATTTTGAGACTCGAAACATAGTTAAGACTTAAAGTGATGAGTATTACTTTTACATTACATGTCCCCCAAAGCGAGCTTGCGAACTCACATACTGGGAGCATGACAGCGAATTCTAGTGGCAAATTTAGTTTTTTCTTCATTTTGGATTTGATTGGTGTTTTGAATTGCGAGTTACAAGAGTTTTGATTGCGCGCTTTAAGTTTTTCTTTTTTGGTTTTATTTCTAGTTTTTATGTGGGGTGGTGTAATCACTTACGAAACCTGGGCAGGGACCAAGGATATTATAAATATCCTACTCAAGATCCTTGATATCGTGTTGGTGAGTGTTTGTTTGCTATGCGATCTTCCTTATACAACAAAAGCAAATAACCAAATCTAACGTCGAATATGATACATATTGTAACCCATGGGTGTGCTGCCCATAGCACGTTCCGTTGCCTTCTCGATACTGGCATGAACGCACCGATAACAGCACACATAGGCCAAACATCACTTGAAGAGTATACGCCGAAATGCCCGGCGGAAGTCCTTATTGAAGATGGTGTAGATGGCCGGATTCAGCGCAGAGTTCATGTAGCCCAACCAAAAGGCAATGGCAAAGGCCGAATCCGGTATGTGACAATGAGTACTACACGCCGGCATTAGAATGTACAGAAAGAAGAAGGGCAGCCAGCAGGCTATGAAGGAGCCCATGATGAGGCCCAGAATGAGGGTGGCTCGTTTCTCCTTTTTGCGTGCTATGCGTCGTTTCTCCTTTTCGGGATCACGTGGCTTTTGTGGTTTTGGTATGGCAGGTTCTAGTTCGGCCTTGACTATGTCCGCCTTCGTCGTGGCCGTGGTGGGTGTTGAGGAGGAGCCTCCATCTTTGGCACTGGCGGCTGCTGCAGCAGCCGCTGCTGCCGCCGCTTTGGCTTCATTTTGCCGTCGATTATTGGACTTGCGGCCAAAAATGGGTTGACACAAACGAAATTTTAGCGGTTTGACCACAGCACATCGACTCACCACCCCCGAGTCCGAACTCGAAGGATCAAATTCGCTCACCATGTCTGTGTCTATGCCCACAGACAGGGCACGACAGCGCCCAGCAATGGGCGAGACCTTCAGCTCATTGGTGGCTGCCGATAGAGTCGTTGTTGGTTTGGTGTTCAGCAGCGTTGTGGTTGCCGTCAGCGTTGTGCCCGCTGCTGCTGTGGTTGGCAGTGTGCCATTGTTGTTGTTGTTTAACGCCGCCGTTGTAGTGCTATTGTTGTTGGCAGCCATTGAGGGCGGCACCGGCACATTGAGGGCCCCATGGGCGGTGGTTATTGTACTCACTCGCAGCGATGACGCATCATTGCAATTGGACGTCAAATTATTCGTCGTTGGTGTCTCTAACGCCGTTGGACTAAGAGCAGTCTCTGCCATATCGGAACATCCCCCCACTGTTGCAGCGTTAGGATACATTAGGGGATGGGGTTCCATTTCGGCTGCCTCCGATGTGGATATATCGGACGCAAGATCGCAGGTAACTGTGGGTATTTGCATAGGTAGTGCTCCCGCACTATTCGGTGGTGTTTCTATGGTGGCTATTTGATGTTGTTGGTGTTTTTGCAGTGCCCCCGCACTCGAGGATGGCATGGGGATGGTACCCTTTTTGTTGGCGTTGGTAAAGCTGGTAACCTGAAAGGGCAAGGGAAAAACACAACAAGGTTAGAATTTGTTTCATATTCACTTTAAATGAATTTTTTAATGAACATAATCAAGTTAAGTTCGGCCTAGCCGAATCATGGGCAAGCACTGGACAAGTTCTTTTAATGAACTTTTCATATATATGGGAGGAACATCTAAAGATACAAATGGACCGCACATGTCATGACTATTACTACAACTCCTAAATTTCCCATGGACATTCCATTAAGGGACAGGGATAAAGCTGTAATAGATATGGATCTCCCGATTAAAGGCCTTGAGCCCATCAAAGGCGCATTTCGGCACAGTGACTTTGTTTGGTTTTTCAACATTCGTGCCATATATGGCTTAGATAAGTGAATTGAATTTATTAGACCACTCGACGTCCGTTTCGAATTTGGTCTAAATCGGATCATATTTCGATATAGCTGCTATGGATTCATATAGGATGCATTTCTCGCCAGATTATCACGAAAAGTGGTCATCATATATATCCGAGGTGATGAATATCCAAAGTCCGGCCCAGCTGATTTTAATGCCTTTTTACTTGTTAGAATTTTTTTTTAATTTATTTGTAAATATTGATGCTATGAGATCTAATTAGTGTATAATGTAATGGCCTAGGCTCAGTATTTCCTTTTCCTCCTCTCAAACGAATAAACAAATAGTTAAGATTATCCAATACACATACAGTTCCATGATGATTAATTTCTTCCAGTTTTTGTATTCTTGCCATTCCATCAAATCTCAATATGATATGTGTTGTGTGATATTTCCAGGACACACGTGACCTTGGCGTACATTAACTGTTACACACATCCATATATGGTAAATCTGTTCATTACTTTCAGTTTTTCCACATGGATCAATTTCCTGTTTCATGTCCTTGCATCTTCGATGCCAAGACTCACACATACACACTCGTGACAGATAGAGAGAAAGAGCCATCGCAACGAGGACTCGACTCCTTCATATGCGATTGTCATGTGCCAAATCCTTGTGTAATCTATCAATACATACAATAGTCGGAAGGCTGTTGGTTTACTTGCCGTGTGTGAGAATGATAAGGTATGGGGGGCCAAAAGGACGATTGAATGGATGAATGAATGAATAAATGCAAATGCGTAATATAAATTCACGCTAATTGGATTTCTTTTCCTTACGAAATGTGTCAGTGTCGTTGTTTATTGTTTGTTTGTTTTTTCGTTGTACTTCTCTGCCATTGTTTCATTCACTTGGCGTGGCACATATTTTTGTCTTACTCATTGATCTGCTGTCAGAAATTCGTTATTAAGAGGATGATTTTTTCGCTTATGCTTATTATGCAGCAATAGTAACAAGTAAGGCAAAGGGAAGAGAGAAGCTCTCAAGGCTACATTGAGGTAACGTGGAGAAGTAATATAACAGGTCAAATGAATGTTTCCATAAGCTATACAAAGTATGGATAAATATGAATATGTTGTTTTATGTTCGTTTAGCTCCAAACCCAATATGGGCTGAAGCTCAATATAAGAGCTTAAATATTTTCTGTTATAATCGCTTTACATCAATAAGAAGTATTTGTGCAACATTTTGGGCGGCTAACTTCGCTATTCTTAAAATTCATGAAATTTTGATACACATGTCAAGATGGTCTTAAAGAATAAACAATTCAATAACCAGGTTCTTTACTTCGAGGTGCTTCACCATGGTGTAGGTCATAGCAATCTTTGGTGTTCTGTTTTCAAAGATGCTGTTGGACGCAACGTTACGGTGAATGAACACATTTCGAACCGAACACTGATTTTGGTAATAAAATTCAATGACTTGCAAGCGTTGCTCGTTAGTAAGTCTATTCATGATGAAATGTCAAAGCATACTGAGCATCTTTCTCTTTGACACCATGTCTGAAATCCCACGTGATCTGTCAAATACTAATGCATGAAAATCCTAACCTCAAAAAAATCACCCTTTATTTGTGTGGTTGTTTCTGTTCCTTCGTGTGGTTGTACAAATACCCACCCACAATTAATTATTATTTTTATTTGAAGTGTTCATTATGTATTTATGATTGATGGCAATGAAAACATAACTGTGGCTGGATTATGCATCTATATTTAGTTTTTTCTTCCGTTTTTTTTGTTAATATATGTCCTTGTTTATGTGTATATGCTATATCTTTGGATGTGAGTATTCGTGTGATTGTAACGGTATAATGCACGAAACTGAACAGCAGCCACTTTTTATTCTTCACATTATTGAATGAATTTTTGTTTTTTTTTCAGAATTTTATTTCTATGATTAATGCCTGAGAAGAACATGATAGCTTGAAAATATCCTATTACTTTTAAAAGTATCATAGTTTAAAGAATGAGAATACAAAGTCTATTGATAGGGGTTTTAATACGTGCGGTATGGGGAATAAAGAATTGGGTAAACGGAAGCACAACATGAATTTTAGCAAAAAAAAAAAAAAAAATTGTCGATATATATCCCAGATTTTTGTTGTTCGTTAACTTGTACGAAAGTGTATCAAAATCAACAATAATATCAGTATTAATATCATTATCAATATCAATATCAATATCAATATCAATATCAATATCAATATCAATATCAATATCAATATCAATATCAACATCAATATCAATATCAATATCAATATCAATATCAATATCAATATCAATATCAATATCAATATCAATATTAATATCAATATCAATATCAATATCAATATCAATATCAATATCAATATCAATATCAATATCAATATCAATATCAATATCAATATCAATATCAATATCAATATCAATATCAATATCAATATCAATATCAATATCAATATCAATATCAATATCAATATCAATATCAATATCAATATCAATATCAATATCAATATCAATATCAATATCAATATCAATATCAATATCAATATCAATATCAATATCAATATCAATATCAATATCAATATCAATATCAATATCAATATCAATATCAATATCAATATCAATATCAATATCAATATCAATATCAATATCAATATCAATATCAATATCAATATCAATATCAATATCAATATCAATATCAATATCAATATCAATATCAATATCAATATCAATATCAATATCAATATCAATATCAATATCAATATCAATATCAATATCAATATCAATATCAATATCAATATCAATATCAATATCAATATCAATATCAATATCAATATCAATATCAATATCAATATCAATATCAATATCAATATCAATATCAATATCAATATCAATATCAATATCAATATCAATATCAATATCAATATCAATATCAATATCAATATCAATATCAATATCAATATCAATATCAATATCAATATCAATATCAATATCAATATCAATATCAATATCAATATCAATATCAATATCAATATCAATATCAATATCAATATCAATATCAATATCAATATCAATATCAATATCAATATCAATATCAATATCAATATCAATATCAATATCAATATCAAATCAATATCAATATCAATATCAATATCAATATCAATATCAATATCAATATCAATATCAATATCAATATCAATATCAATATCAATATCAATATCAATATCAATATCAATATCAATATCAATATCAATATCAATATCAATATCAATATCAATATCAATATCAATATCAATATCAATATCAATATCAATATCAATATCAATATCAATATCAATATCAATATCAATATCAATATCAATATCAATATCAATATCAATATCAATATCAATATCAATATCAATATCAATATCAATATCAATATCAATATCAATATCAATATCAATATCAATATCAATATCAATATCAATATCAATATCAATATCAATATCAATATCAATATCAATATCAATATCAATATCAATATCAATATCAATATCAATATCAATATCAATATCAATATCAATATCAATATCAATATCAATATCAATATCAATATCAATATCAATATCAATATCAATATCAATATCAATATCAATATCAATATCAATATCAATATCAATATCAATATCAATATCAATATCAATATCAATATCAATATCAATATCAATATCAATATCAATATCAATATCAATATCAATATCAATATCAATATCAATATCAATATCAATATCAATATCAATATCAATATCAATATCAATATCAATATCAATATCAATATCAATATCAATATCAATATCAATATCAATATCAATATCAATATCAATATCAATATCAATATCAATATCAATATCAATATCAATATCAATATCAATATCAATATCAATATCAATATCAATATCAATATCAATATCAATATCAATATCAATATCAATATCAATATCAATATCAATATCAATATCAATATCAATATCAATATCAATATCAATATCAATATCAATATCAATATCAATATCAATATCAATATCAATATCAATATCAATATCAATATCAATATCAATATCAATATCAATATCAATATCAATATCAATATCAATATCAATATCAATATCAATATCAATATCAATATCAATATCAATATCAATATCAATATCAATATCAATATCAATATCAATATCAATATCAATATCAATATCAATATCAATATCAATATCAATATCAATATCAATATCAATATCAATATCAATATCAATATCAATATCAATATCAATATCAATATCAATATCAATATCAATATCAATATCAATATCAATATCAATATCAATATCAATATCAATATCAATATCAATATCAATATCAATATCAATATCAATATCAATATCAATATCAATATCAATATCAATATCAATATCAATATCAATATCAATATCAATATCAATATCAATATCAATATCAATATCAATATCAATATCAATATCAATATCAATATCAATATCAATATCAATATCAATATCAATATCAATATCAATATCAATATCAATATCAATATCAATATCAATATCAATATCAATATCAATATCAATATCAATATCAATATCAATATCAATATCAATATCAATATCAATATCAATATCAATATCAATATCAATATCAATATCAATATCAATATCAATATCAATATCAATATCAATATCAATATCAATATCAATATCAATATCAATATCAATATCAATATCAATATCAATATCAATATCAATATCAATATCAATATCAATATCAATATCAATATCAATATCAATATCAATATCAATATCAATATCAATATCAATATCAATATCAATATCAATATCAATATCAATATCAATATCAATATCAATATCAATATCAATATCAATATCAATATCAATATCAATATCAATATCAATATCAATATCAATATCAATATCAATATCAATATCAATATCAATATCAATATCAATATCAATATCAATATCAATATCAATATCAATATCAATATCAATATCAATATCAATATCAATATCAATATCAATATCAATATCAATATCAATATCAATATCAATATCAATATCAATATCAATATCAATATCAATATCAATATCAATATCAATATCAATATCAATATCAATATCAATATCAATATCAATATCAATATCAATATCAATATCAATATCAATATCAATATCAATATCAATATCAATATCAATATCAATATCAATATCAATATCAATATCAATATCAATATCAATATCAATATCAATATCAATATCAATATCAATATCAATATCAATATCAATATCAATATCAATATCAATATCAATATCAATATCAATATCAATATCAATATCAATATCAATATCAATATCAATATCAATATCAATATCAATATCAATATCAATATCAATATCAATATCAATATCAATATCAATATCAATATCAATATCAATATCAATATCAATATCAATATCAATATCAATATCAATATCAATATCAATATCAATATCAATATCAATATCAATATCAATATCAATATCAATATCAATATCAATATCAATATCAATATCAATATCAATATCAATATCAATATCAATATCAATATCAATATCAATATCAATATCAATATCAATATCAATATCAATATCAATATCAATATCAATATCAATATCAATATCAATATCAATATCAATATCAATATCAATATCAATATCAATATCAATATCAATATCAATATCAATATCAATATCAATATCAATATCAATATCAATATCAATATCAATATCAATATCAATATCAATATCAATATCAATATCAATATCAATATCAATATCAATATCAATATCAATATCAATATCAATATCAATATCAATATCAATATCAATATCAATATCAATATCAATATCAATATCAATATCAATATCAATATCAATATCAATATCAATATCAATATCAATATCAATATCAATATCAATATCAATATCAATATCAATATCAATATCAATATCAATATCAATATCAATATCAATATCAATATCAATATCAATATCAATATCAATATCAATATCAATATCAATATCAATATCAATATCAATATCAATATCAATATCAATATCAATATCAATATCAATATCAATATCAATATCAATATCAATATCAATATCAATATCAATATCAATATCAATATCAATATCAATATCAATATCAATATCAATATCAATATCAATATCAATATCAATATCAATATCAATATCAATATCAATATCAATATCAATATCAATATCAATATCAATATCAATATCAATATCAATATCAATATCAATATCAATATCAATATCAATATCAATATCAATATCAATATCAATATCAATATCAATATCAATATCAATATCAATATCAATATCAATATCAATATCAATATCAATATCAATATCAATATCAATATCAATATCAATATCAATATCAATATCAATATCAATATCAATATCAATATCAATATCAATATCAATATCAATATCAATATCAATATCAATATCAATATCAATATCAATATCAATATCAATATCAATATCAATATCAATATCAATATCAATATCAATATCAATATCAATATCAATATCAATATCAATATCAATATCAATATCAATATCAATATCAATATCAATATCAATATCAATATCAATATCAATATCAATATCAATATCAATATCAATATCAATATCAATATCAATATCAATATCAATATCAATATCAATATCAATATCAATATCAATATCAATATCAATATCAATATCAATATCAATATCAATATCAATATCAATATCAATATCAATATCAATATCAATATCAATATCAATATCAATATCAATATCAATATCAATATCAATATCAATATCAATATCAATATCAATATCAATATCAATATCAATATCAATATCAATATCAATATCAATATCAATATCAATATCAATATCAATATCAATATCAATATCAATATCAATATCAATATCAATATCAATATCAATATCAATATCAATATCAATATCAATATCAATATCAATATCAATATCAATATCAATATCAATATCAATATCAATATCAATATCAATATCAATATCAATATCAATATCAATATCAATATCAATATCAATATCAATATCAATATCAATATCAATATCAATATCAATATCAATATCAATATCAATATCAATATCAATATCAATATCAATATCAATATCAATATCAATATCAATATCAATATCAATATCAATATCAATATCAATATCAATATCAATATCAATATCAATATCAATATCAATATCAATATCAATATCAATATCAATATCAATATCAATATCAATATCAATATCAATATCAATATCAATATCAATATCAATATCAATATCAATATCAATATCAATATCAATATCAATATCAATATCAATATCAATATCAATATCAATATCAATATCAATATCAATATCAATATCAATATCAATATCAATATCAATATCAATATCAATATCAATATCAATATCAATATCAATATCAATATCAATATCAATATCAATATCAATATCAATATCAATATCAATATCAATATCAATATCAATATCAATATCAATATCAATATCAATATCAATATCAATATCAATATCAATATCAATATCAATATCAATATCAATATCAATATCAATATCAATATCAATATCAATATCAATATCAATATCAATATCAATATCAATATCAATATCAATATCAATATCAATATCAATATCAATATCAATATCAATATCAATATCAATATCAATATCAATATCAATATCAATATCAATATCAATATCAATATCAATATCAATATCAATATCAATATCAATATCAATATCAATATCAATATCAATATCAATATCAATATCAATATCAATATCAATATCAATATCAATATCAATATCAATATCAATATCAATATCAATATCAATATCAATATCAATATCAATATCAATATCAATATCAATATCAATATCAATATCAATATCAATATCAATATCAATATCAATATCAATATCAATATCAATATCAATATCAATATCAATATCAATATCAATATCAATATCAATATCAATATCAATATCAATATCAATATCAATATCAATATCAATATCAATATCAATATCAATATCAATATCAATATCAATATCAATATCAATATCAATATCAATATCAATATCAATATCAATATCAATATCAATATCAATATCAATATCAATATCAATATCAATATCAATATCAATATCAATATCAATATCAATATCAATATCAATATCAATATCAATATCAATATCAATATCAATATCAATATCAATATCAATATCAATATCAATATCAATATCAATATCAATATCAATATCAATATCAATATCAATATCAATATCAATATCAATATCAATATCAATATCAATATCAATATCAATATCAATATCAATATCAATATCAATATCAATATCAATATCAATATCAATATCAATATCAATATCAATATCAATATCAATATCAATATCAATATCAATATCAATATCAATATCAATATCAATATCAATATCAATATCAATATCAATATCAATATCAATATCAATATCAATATCAATATCAATATCAATATCAATATCAATATCAATATCAATATCAATATCAATATCAATATCAATATCAATATCAATATCAATATCAATATCAATATCAATATCAATATCAATATCAATATCAATATCAATATCAATATCAATATCAATATCAATATCAATATCAATATCAATATCAATATCAATATCAATATCAATATCAATATCAATATCAATATCAATATCAATATCAATATCAATATCAATATCAATATCAATATCAATATCAATATCAATATCAATATCAATATCAATATCAATATCAATATCAATATCAATATCAATATCAATATCAATATCAATATCAATATCAATATCAATATCAATATCAATATCAATATCAATATCAATATCAATATCAATATCAATATCAATATCAATATCAATATCAATATCAATATCAATATCAATATCAATATCAATATCAATATCAATATCAATATCAATATCAATATCAATATCAATATCAATATCAATATCAATATCAATATCAATATCAATATCAATATCAATATCAATATCAATATCAATATCAATATCAATATCAATATCAATATCAATATCAATATCAATATCAATATCAATATCAATATCAATATCAATATCAATATCAATATCAATATCAATATCAATATCAATATCAATATCAATATCAATATCAATATCAATATCAATATCAATATCAATATCAATATCAATATCAATATCAATATCAATATCAATATCAATATCAATATCAATATCAATATCAATATCAATATCAATATCAATATCAATATCAATATCAATATCAATATCAATATCAATATCAATATCAATATCAATATCAATATCAATATCAATATCAATATCAATATCAATATCAATATCAATATCAATATCAATATCAATATCAATATCAATATCAATATCAATATCAATATCAATATCAATATCAATATCAATATCAATATCAATATCAATATCAATATCAATATCAATATCAATATCAATATCAATATCAATATCAATATCAATATCAATATCAATATCAATATCAATATCAATATCAATATCAATATCAATATCAATATCAATATCAATATCAATATCAATATCAATATCAATATCAATATCAATATCAATATCAATATCAATATCAATATCAATATCAATATCAATATCAATATCAATATCAATATCAATATCAATATCAATATCAATATCAATATCAATATCAATATCAATATCAATATCAATATCAATATCAATATCAATATCAATATCAATATCAATATCAATATCAATATCAATATCAATATCAATATCAATATCAATATCAATATCAATATCAATATCAATATCAATATCAATATCAATATCAATATCAATATCAATATCAATATCAATATCAATATCAATATCAATATCAATATCAATATCAATATCAATATCAATATCAATATCAATATCAATATCAATATCAATATCAATATCAATATCAATATCAATATCAATATCAATATCAATATCAATATCAATATCAATATCAATATCAATATCAATATCAATATCAATATCAATATCAATATCAATATCAATATCAATATCAATATCAATATCAATATCAATATCAATATCAATATCAATATCAATATCAATATCAATATCAATATCAATATCAATATCAATATCAATATCAATATCAATATCAATATCAATATCAATATCAATATCAATATCAATATCAATATCAATATCAATATCAATATCAATATCAATATCAATATCAATATCAATATCAATATCAATATCAATATCAATATCAATATCAATATCAATTTCAATATCAATATCAATATCAATATCAATATCAATATCAATATCAATATCAATATCAATATCAATATCAATATCAATATCAATATCAATATCAATATCAATATCAATATCAATATCAATATCAATATCAATTTCAATATCAATATCAATATCAATATCAATATCAATATCAATATCAATATCAATATCAATATCAATATCAATATCAATATCAATATCAATATCAATATCAATATCAATATCAATATCAATATCAATATCAATATCAATATCAATATCAATATCAATATCAATATCAATATCAATATCAATATCAATATCAATATCAATATCAATATCAATATCAATATCAATATCAATATTTCCGGAAGTAACCATGGCCTGTCAACATCTGTGTAACGCAATAGTTGGTGCCACCGTGTTTTCTATCTCTCCGTACATCGGGAACAAGTCGTCGCACCCACCTGGCTCAATTCTCATTTTTGTCCACTTTTGTTGCCATATCCATCTGCACTGGGATATTTTTTCTCAGTCTTAAAATTTCAAGTCGTTGAATCCAGGCGGTCCTTTGCCTTAAGCATCACCGGCTGCAGTCTGAGCTCTGCAACTTCCGTGTCCCTTGCCTCATTGAGGACACGGAAGCGTATTTTTCTAGACAGGTTCCGTCTGGCATTCCAGAATACATTTCTGTCCAAATATGGAGCCTTGTAGCGCTCCTGATTTGACCCCATTTTTGCTCGTTCCATCCTGAGAGTTATAGATAAGTACTCTGTCATAGAGGTAACTTCTCATTTTTTTCATCAGATACTCCGGTACATTAAAGTCCTCTCTGAGTACCTGAAGAACATCAGACAATCTATGCGAAATGAAAGCGTCCTGGAGCCGTGGTTTTATGAGTCGCTCCACAAACTTGCCGGCCGTATCCAGCATACAGAGTGGCCTATATGAGGACGGAAATAAGCACCAGACTACCGGTCGGTTTTCAGCTATCTACCTGATGTCCCGGCCCTCCTCTATTGTAAAAGGGCTTATGGTTTCATAATCTTTTTTTCTCTACGGTCTTGTAGGAGGATGAGTGTGTGGACAATATTTTCCAGAGTTCTTCTGTCCATCATCACCGTTTGCCTCCGTGTGCCGATTTTTTTTTTACAATTTTGTATCCAAGGTCCAAGGGTTTATGTCTTCTTTAATATCTTCCCACTGTTTTTTAGCCTTTCTTATACGGCAGCGAGTAACTTGTTTGCTTCCATGTATAGAGCATGCTCTGTTTCATCCGCATTCCGGCGGCGTGCTCTTGTGTATATCCATCTTCCATTAAATGCAGCTTCTTCGTTGCTCACCTATCGCGTCGTCCGTGCAGAAACCTGTGGTTCTATTTCCCCTCTCATTCTCTGCTGGGCTTACCGATCCACTTCCGCTAGCAGTTTTAAGTTGTCAAGCATGTTCCCCTTCCAACTTCGGGTACTTGCACTCATTTTCCCATTAGTTGTGTTTTTTCAGTATAAAAAGGAAAAAGATGTTGGTCGGTTGCTGTGTCTTCTTCGGATGCAAGGGTTATATATGGTATGGTGCCATAGCACCCAGATCTCCTAAATTTGGATACGTTTACACTGTTTGCAACAAGAAAACCAGTTCTTGTGACCATGTAGAAAACTCGTCTTCCTCTTGAGAAAGTGTGACCGATTCGATCGAGAGTCGAAATCGCCAGATTCCATATAATGCCAATCTTCCCATGAACATTCCATTGAGGAACTGGGGCAAACTTTTCATATAATAATGAGTGCTGTCGATTCAAGTTTGAGCTCAATGATAACGGTTTTCCTTTTTCGCCCAATTTTCCCATTTTATCTTCAATCTCATCAATCAATATCGATATCATCCGCTATCGTGAAATCATTCTAAAAATTTAATGTTGACCCACTATATAAGTTACCTTCCATTTCCTCACACTTTTGATTCACCTGACTACCTGTCTAACTTTTCCTTCATGACCCACAAATTCTATGCCCAAGTTGGATACCACTATTACCTTATATGTATTACGTTCTGTGGCCTTCCATTTTTTTTTTCAAATTCACTATCGCAGCAAAGAAAATGTTTGCGTCGACACTTGAAACTAAAAGGAAAACTATCTTCAGTTCTATTCAACTATAAAATGTGTGTCCTGCCAATGCATTGTTCTCCCTTTTTTCTCTAAATTGAATTCTCTCTTCAGCTAAGAGTACATCCTCTTTGGAATGTTTCGTTAAGCACAAACACCCGCACAGATAAAACTCAACTAAGTTAGAAATAAAAGGAACGCTAAACTTTTTCATTAAAAGCGATTGCGATAAATTGATTAAAAGTTTTTCCATTGTGTTTGGTTGGCCGTTTGCAACGATGCCAACATCAACATCATACAGTGGTACGAAATGAAAGAAGGGTGTTATGAACGAAATGCTTAAAAAGGTATCAAAAGTTGGCTCATTTCAATGCAGTGGCCACACCTGGCGGATTAATCTCTTAACTAGCATGTTGTATGGTACCAAGTTTTTGTGATTTACTTCGTTTTAATGACCCAAAATCTTCAGTAAGATTTTAGTAAATCCAATCAAAGTAGTACATATTTCTAAGTATCGAACGACGACAGATGACGTGCAGTTGTAAACATGGCGGCAACAAAATCTTTCGATGTTTCTCGATTGTGGTGTCTTCGGAAGTGGGGTCTGCATTTCGCTTATAAAGAGCGGTCGCTGTGCCTCTTTAAAACCACTTTATTGCATTGTTGCCAAAGATCCCAACCAGTAAAACCATCGCAACCAATCGAATGGTATACAACTTCACTCTTCCACCTAAGATTATTTTGTGTTCCTGCGACACGAATACCTCCCGTTTCCAGCACCATCTTCTGTACATTTCAATTCATACTCAAGTACCGTAGAAAATATTTGGATGACGCCTGTCTATTTTTTCTTGGACATTTTCCGTAAATCCTGAAGTGACCAATTGCTAACGGTATTCAAGAAATTGTTCGCCTCCGAGTAGGTAAATCCAGTTGAGCAAATCAGAGCCCAGACTGCCAGTCGACTCTGTTCGTAATTCCTTTAATGCGTATTATGGTTGGGTCTCTGCCCGGGCGCCATTTGTAACAAAGTTGGCAATTGAATGTGATTAAGCCAAAAGATTGACATTTAAAAAAATTCAAAATGCTGTCGAAGGCAACGATAGCGGCATATATAGCAACCCTGCAGCCAGTAGCAAGGCTCAAGCCGGAAGAGAGTGAGAAGAATTTCCTAATCCTTAGGCAGAAGAGAAAAATTTATAGGCGTGAGCTGAGGCGATGGCTTTGGTACTGGAACATACACAAGCAGATATGCAAATGCAAATTTGCTCATGAACATTCCATTAAGGAACAGGGGCAAACTTCTCATATATCAATGAGTGCTGTGCGATTCAATTTTAAACTTAATGATAAGGGACCTTCTTTTTATAGCCGTATCCGAACGGAGTGCCACAGTGCGACACCTCATAATGGAGAACAAGCAGATATAAACAATGAAATCTGAAATCAACGCGGATCGCGTTGTCATCACGGTAGGTAGCTGTTTTCTCTTTACTACTCAGTGAACATTGAGGAAGTTCTGCGAGGTCCAAGGAGCTTGGCGGAAAGCCCAGAAAGACTGGGCCAGTACTTTAAACCAGCAGGATAAAGCTGGGTGTTTTCAGGAACTTGCGAGTTAACATGGTTCGTCTGAGTAAGACAGTATGTGCCAACTACTCGTAAATAAACCACCTCTAAAAGTAAAATTGTGACCAGAGAAACTTCGCAAGGAATGGTTTATCCTGTCTTATGTGGCTTCTGGGTTTCAATGGGATTCTTTCAAGTAAAAGAGGGTGAAGTTCGTTTTCCTACGAGGATGACTTTGTCACCAAGATAGTTGGTTTCCTCTCTACTATTCAGAGGACTTTGGGGCAGCTGCGCGAGGTCCAATGGGCTTGGAATAAAACCAGCAGCATAAAGCTGGATTTTTTCAGAGGACTTTCCCTGGATGGGGAAGTGCTGCCCTCTCTCCAAAAGACAAATATTTGTGCGTGATTCTTGACCAGAATCAAAGCTAAAAAAGCAACTTCCAGGTCAAAAGGATGTGGTCTACTGTTGTCGCAACTCCATAGGAACTGTTTTGTGTTGGTGGGCTTAGAAAGGAGACGGTATATTGAATGTTTATGGCGGTTGGTTTGATGATTCTTATCTGTGTATGGTAGGTGTGGTAAACTATGCCCTCTTAAGTATAAGGAACAGGGCACCGCGTCTGTGCGTGCGACTTTCCCTGGATGGGGAAGTGCTGCCCTCTCTCCAAAAGACAAATATTTGTGCGTGATTCTTGACCAGAATCAAAGCTAAAAAAGCAACTTCCAGGTCAAAAGGATGTGGTCTACTGTTGTCGCAACTCCATAGGAACTGTTTTGTGTTGGTGGGCTTAGAAAGGAGACGGTATATTGAATGTTTATGGCGGTTGGTTTGATGATTCTTATCTGTGTATGGTAGGTGTGGTAAACTATGCCCTCTTAAGTATAAGGAACAGGGCACCGCGTCTGTGCGAAAAACTGGAGCAAGTAATGGAGCCCGGAATGTCATTCTTGATCTACGACCATTTCTGTGTGTCAACGAAGATGGCCCCAAATTAAGATATTCAGTTACCTGGGACACCTATATGCGGCGCGATGGATTAGTTTGACCGGTTTGACGTAATTTTCCCGAGAAGGAATTGATGCGCCCTTCCCGTTACCTTATGTTTACACGGATGAGTCTAAATTGGATGAGGGCATCAGGACAGGAGTCTTCATTGAATTCCTTGGGTATCATGTAAGCTTCTGGATAGTTGCATTGTCTTTAAGACAGAGGTTTACAAGTTACTGAGGCGCTAGAGACGGTCTTGGTGCAGCAGAAGCGGCCCGATAAGACTGTCACGATATACGTGGACAGTCAGCGGCGCTGAAGACTCTGGCATCGGGCAAAGTGAAGTCAATAGTTGTTATATGAAGCAAAGAACTTCTTCAAACCAAAGGAGAAGTTGCCAGGCTCTGTCGGGTTCTGGACCATCAAGGGGTGGCGTGGAAAGAAACAGTCGACCAGCTAGCCAGGAATGGATCGTCTTCTAAGATGACCGCGAGAATGAGGCCTAGTTTAGGTAGAGGTATATGCGGTCCTGAAGACGCTAGAGATATACAGTCTTATCGGGTCGGCAGCAGGGGCAACTCTGGACCATCAAGGTGTCAAAGTGTGGCGAGGTACAAAACTGCCGACATGCTAGCTAGGAATGGATTGTCTTTTTAGATGACCGCGCGAAGGAGGCGTGGCTTAGGTGGAGGTCTATGCCGTCCTGAAGGCGCTAGATACGATGTTGATGCGGCAGCAGTGGTATAAGATCAGATTGTGTTGCGAAACCAGTGAGCCCTCCCAGAGCGAGGTTCTTGGTAGGATAGACGCCTGCAGAGATTACCGCTTGAATGAGGCGTATTTCTGACGGAGGTCTATGCGGTCTTGAAGGCGCTTAGGAAGATGATTATGCGGGAGCAGCGGCGCAATGAAAGAGTTACGATTAACATGGACAGCCAGGCGGCGAAGTCTTTGGTGTCCAGCCAGTGAAGTCGAGACTTATTAGAAGATCTTTGCTTCTTTTAACCATTATTTTCGGATCATGGGAAAGGCTGTAAGGCTTTGCTGAGTCATGGGTCATCAAGGGATGGTGGGGAACAAAGAGGCCGACAAGTTACCTAGCTAGCCATGGATAGCTGAGAAAAGCAGATTATGCTGCGGAATTAGTGAGGAGGTCTATGCGGTCATTAGAGACGATGTTAATGCGGCGGCAGGGGCTCGAAAAGACTGTCACGATGAAAAAGACCAGCCAAGCGGCGAAGGCTCAGTGAGGTCTAGCCTGGTTAGAAGATGAAAAGAGCTTCTTCGAACCATGGGAAAGGCTGTAAGGCTCTGCTGGGTTCTGGATCATCAAGGTGTGGCGATTAACTAAACCGCTGATAAGCTAGCCAGGAATGAATAAGAGAAGATTGTGCTGCGGTATCAGTGAGCCCTCCCCAGTGAAAGGTTTTTGGTAGGATAGACGCCGTCTCAGATGACCGTGAGTATGAGGCGTGGTTCAGGCCGAGGTCTATGCGGTTCTGTAGGCGCTAGATACGAAGTTGATGCTGGAGAGGCGGCTCAATTGGGCTCTCACTACAGCCAGGAGGCGAAAGCTCTGGTGTTGGGCCAGTGAGGTAGAGGCTGTTTAGAAGGTACAAAGAGCTTCTTCGAACCATGGGAAAGGCTGAAGGGCTCTGCTCGGTCCTGGATCATCAAGGGGTGGCGTGGAACAAAGCGGCCGATGAGCTAGTTTTTTCTAGATAGAAGTTTTTTTCACCGCTAGCACACACAAATACCGCTAGCATTAGGAGGGTAACTGGGTAATTGCCCCTCAATTGCGAAGGGAAGACGCGGTATATTGGGTCAACACTTCTTAATTTAGGTTAGGACATACATCTTAGCCAGAAATCGGCTAGTTGTGCACATCTTGCACAGAGTGTTTTGCTATGACTTCCAGTATACAGGGTAAGTATGGTCAAAATCGGTCTATAACCTGATATAGCTCCCATATAAACAGATCTTCCAATTAGTCTTCTACGGTCCCTTTAAGCCAACATTTTTGCCTTATTTGGGAGATATTTAAGACCTTAAGTATACTTATATCTGAATTCGGAGCAGCTTCGATAGTGTTGGGTTCCCTCGCTTCGAGGCCCGGCACATTTTTAATTGTTTGTATAGATCATTACTGAACTCTTCTTTAAAATTCAATTCTCATTTTGTAAAATCCTGAACAAGATTCACATATATCGTTGGCTATCTAAGCTTTCATTGCAAACAGCCACTGTGTGGTCACCATAAATGATTCCTTGAATTGTTGACAACGTTTGTGGTTCTATGTAGCGTCACTGGTCCATGAACGATTGGCATTCTTTGTTTTCTCCACTTTGCGCAAAGCGCAACTCATGTCCAACTGGCAACCTTAGAATAGTTGGTCGACCGGTGTTTTGTGGTGAGGACACCGCCAATAATGACTATTTAGCATTTTAAAATAACCTCAATGCATCCGATGTAGATGATGGTGACGATGATGATGATGGTGGCGATGATGGTAATAATGCTTCTATTCTTTATACAGACAAAGCAGGAAAAATGCTTTCCGAGGACTTTAATCTTGAGGCTTTGTCTTTGAGAAATGGCTTAAATTGTCAGATATATAAGACTTGTGTATTAGACAAAAGACAGATGGAGTTTTGTGATAAAAGAAGGGAGAATGGGAGATGAATGTCAACATGAGGGGAGTTGTATAGAAAGATGAATAAAAAGTCAGTGCTTTCAATGAAAGAATTGATGGTGAGGCGGACAAAAGTATGAATGTAGAATGACAGACGCATTGAAAGTTTGACAGGCACACAGGCCAGGATGTATGAAAATCATAACCAGCGAAATTTGTTACCTTGTATAAAGCGAATTACGATTTTACGCTTTTCAACCCACGGGCGGAAACTTTGAGCTTCGACTTGTGTGATGTTCATCACTGTCAAGCAAGCATAGCTGAAAACTACCGGTCGAGTCCACAGTTTGGGGATAGTGGAAAGCTTCGTATTTATGAGGAGTACCAGAAAATGCTGCCATGGGCAGTCAACGATTTCGAGAGGAGCGTCACAGGTTTCCACTTTTTGTTTCTTCAAGAAACCGAATTACGATTAGACGCTTTTCTACTATACCGGCAAACACGTCATAACTGTGAGCACCATACGGGTGGAAACTTTGAGCTCCGAATTATGTGGTGTTCATCGTTATCAAGGGAAGCTTAGCTGAAAGCTATCGGGTGAGTCCACAGTTTAGAGCCTGTTTAGAAGGTACAAAGAGCTTCTTCGAACCATGGGAAAGGCTGTAGGGCTCTGCTGGGTCCTGGATCATCAAGGAGTGGCGTGGAACAAAGCGGCCGATGAGCTAGCCAGGAATGGATCTCTGATTAAGCGCAGATCGTGTTACGGGATCGATGAGCCCACCATTGTGCAAGTTTCGTGGTAGGGTGGACGCCTTCAGAAATAACCGCACGGTTTCAGGATGGAAGAGGCCCTCTGGCCGATTTATTCGAGGAATAGGAATTGGTTTAATCTGGGGCTGAGGACACAAGACTTTGGGCTGCTGATAGGAGTTTTTAATGGCAACGTCAGGTTCTACACGTAGCGCTGGGCGCAGCTAGGGACAGACTCCTGCGGGATATGTGGTGACGTGGTGGTACTGAATATAGTCGAGCAACTGTTGAGTCATACAAATTTGGCCATTAAGGAACTGGGGCAAACTTCACACATATCAATGAGTGCTGTCCGACTCAACTGTAAGCTCAATCCTAAGGTCCTCCGAGAGGAGAGTCTCAGGTTTCCACTATTTGTTACTCCAAGAAACCGAATTTCGATTAGACGCTTTTCTAATTTACCGGCAGACACGTCATAACTGTGAGCACCACAGGGATGGAAAGCTTAGCTGAAAGCTATCGGATAAGTCCACAGTTTGCGGATAATGGAAGGCTTTGTATTTATGCGGAGGAGCTGCAAATGTGGCCATGGGCAGTCAACGATTTCGAGAGGAGAGTTTCAGTGAATGATCAGGTTTTCATTATACTAACAGACACTTGAAGCCGCTTTCTCATCGCACCTCAAAAAACTGTTTGCATGTGATTCTTTCTTTCTTTCTTTCCCCCAATTAAGGCCCTGCACTCCTTGTTCATTAACAAACTATTCAATGCCACATTCATTTGTTCAAGTACACGCATATCTCATTCGAATTCCATGCAGCCCATAGGCATGCCTTGTCTTTCTGATCTGACTCAATCATCAGATAACAAATAAATTCGTCAAACATATCCCAGCCACTCTGAAGCAAATAACTTTAATAAAAGTTCTCTTCAGCAGGTACTCGGCGGCTATGGTCCTTTTGTTGCACTGCGTTGTTGGTCGAGCGCTGTGATCTCTCATCCTCTTTGCGTTTCTCATTTTAATGGTGTTTGTTTGGTCGAAAAGCGCTTAAAAAAAAGAGGTATGCAAAGAATTTAATTTAATTTTTGAACTGAAAGATGTTGGCATAACCCCTTTAAATATTTGCAATGACTTTGCTCTCTCTCTTGTCTACCCCTTTTGGGATGGATGATGGCAAGTGTTTTGTGTGTGTGTGTGTTGTGCAAAAATTGTGCCAGCAAATACAATCTCACTTAACATTCACAAATGGTGGTGATGGTGCCGGTGGTGCTTGATTAAAGTCAGATGTGTTTCAAGGCTGTTGCCAGCCATTTGGTGGAAGCACAGTGGAGGATAATGGGAAAATTTAAGAGAAATATTATTTGGGAAGAAAGTCGTTACATCCTTTGCGCAGGGCGCAGACTTCTGCAGGATATGTGGTGACGAGGTGGTGCTGAACATGGTTGAGCACCTTTTGAGTCATACAAATTTGTCCATGAACATTTCATTAAGGAGCTGGGGCAAACTTCTCACATATCAGTGAGTGATGTCCTGTGTAAGCTCAATGATAAGGGCCTCCTTCTTATAGCTGAGTCCGAACGGCGTGGCGCAGTGCGACACCTATTTAGGGAGAAGTTTTTTCATGGCAAAGTACCTCACAAATACAGCAAGCATTAGGAACCACCACAGATGAAAAATTTTCCTGTAATTCTTCTCACATATCAGTGAGTGTTGTCCGACTCAAGTGTAAGCTCAATGATTAGGGCCTCCTTCTTATAGCTGAGTCTGAAAGGCGTGGCGCAGTGCGACACCTATTTAGGAAGAAGTTTTTCATGACAAAGTACCTCACAAATACAGCAAGCATTAGGAACCACCACAGATGAAAATTTTTCCTGTAGTTCTTTTGTGCGACTGTAATATTGGGTGAACACCTCTTAGGTTAGGTAAGGTTGAAAAGAGGGTGGGGATATTAGTCCACCTCAAGCCACTGTAGACATACACCTAAGGCAGTAATCGGCAGTAAAAAGGCATTAAGTTCGGCCGGGCCAAACCTTGGATACTTACCACCTCGGGTATATATGTAAACCACCTTTCATCAAAATCCGGTGAAAATTGCATACCATATGTCCCATAGCAATTATGTCGAAATATGATCCGATTTGGACCAAATACTAATAAGTACAAGTCATTGTTCAATTGTGTATAACAAAATATTGGTCTTTATAGTAGCTATATCTAAAAATAAACCGATCTGAACCATATACAACATGGATGTCGCTAAGCCTAACATAAGTCAATGTGTCAAATTTCAGTTCAATCGGAATATAAATGCGCCTTTTTTGGGGCCAAAACTTTAAATCGAGATATCGGTCTACATCGCAGCTACATGCAAATCTTGATCGATCTAGACTAAATTGCAGAAATATGTATAGGGGCTTAACTTAACTCTCTGTCCCAAATTTCGGCAACAACGAACAATAAATGAGCCTTTTATGGGCCCAAACCATTAAATCGAGAGATCGGTCTATATGGCAGCTATATCCAAATCTGGGCCGATCTGAGTGAAATTGAAGAAGGATGTCAAAGGGCCTAACACAACTCACTGTCCCAAATTGTGGCGCCATCGGACAATAAATGCGCTTTTTATGGGCCCAAAACCTAAAACTTAGAGATCGGTCTATATGGCAGCTATATACAAATCTGATCCGATCAGAGCCAAATTAAGTAAAGATGTCGAGGGGCCTAAGACAGCTCACTGCCCCAAATATCAGTAAAAACGAATACTAAATGTGGCTTTTATGGGCCCAAGACACTAAATCGAGAGATCGGCCTATATGGCAGCTATATCCAAATCTGCACGGATCTGAGCCAAATTGACGACGCACAGTGGGCCAAATGGCAAAAAAATTGGAAATAAGTCTACAACTTTTTATCTGTTGATTTTAGCCATACAAAATGTTCTAGACATTTGTAGAGGAGGACATAGGCTTTCAGAAAAGTGCTGTTGTTGGTCCATATCTTTAATACAGGGTGAGCTACAGGGTGTCAAAGTTGACCACTTTTGACTTCTCCAAGCTTCTGGGGGCCATAACTTTTGATCTACTCAACCGATTTACATGATTTAGGACTCTAGAGAAAGAGCTTGACAAGATCTAAAAAACTTATGCATAAAGTACCATGCCATCGTGTACTGTTAAGGAGTTATGAATTGTTTAATTTTAAAATATGAAAATTTGGCCTTGGTTTTTTTCAGTGTTTTTTAAATAACTCCGTCAATTTTAAAGCTATAAACTTCATACTTCACACAAATTATGCCAGCATATGTGTGCATAAAATACAAAAGGAATCACGTGAATATCTTTGGCGGTTTAAAAATGGCATCGTTTTCAATATGAAAAATATTTTTTTTGTCAAAAAATTGCAAAATTTTTCAAAAAAGATACTCCCATTTCCTTTAAGTTTTCGCAAACTTTGGCCGTCAAAGCATTATCATTTCTTTCCATTTTCACAAAGTCGAGGTATTAAGAAAAGTTTTAAGTGCTAATTTGGCTAATTTCGATATCAAACAACACCGTTATCTTAAGACCAAAATGGCCAATTTTTTTACTAAACTTCAAAAGTTTCTCACTGGAAAAAAAGTTCCACGGGGATTTTTTCGCTTTTTTTGAACTTAAATGAAAGCTTAAAATGTTCCCAACATTTTAAGGTATGTCTCGCCATATCCTAGCCATAAATGAGATCGTAGCGATCAAAATACTGAAAAAAGTCAATTTTCAAGTAGTGCTATATTCATTGCTAAAAAACAAGTATTACGTCACATTTTATTGCAAAGATGTTAAATAAACTTTTATTTGGTAACACTTCTTCTACAAAACACAAAAAGAATCATGGAAATATCTCTATTCTATTCCATTTTATGGAACCGGCAATAAAAAAGTCAATTTTTCAAAAAAGTCGAATTTCCCAAATTTTGTTTTTGTTGTCCTAATTGCACATGACACACTATAGCCATATTTACGCAACATACCTTATCGTAAAGGAAATTTTCATACCTTTCCAACAATGTATAAAACATTTCTCAACTCGGATTCTATCTACTCTAAAATTCATTTACACTTCATTAAACTCTATATAAAAATGTCTATTTGTGAAATGGAACCTTATATGGGGCCTACACTAAAACATTGATAGATTTGCCCAGGGTTTACAATACAAATGTGTTAGAATAAAAAAAGGTCTCCTGCCAAAGTTTAAAAAAATTGGAATAAAAATATGTGTTTTAGAGCGAAAACACTTCGCATCGGCGTGCGTTTATATGTATATTAGCTACTCCCAAAATAAAAAAGCATTTTAGTTTTGTATTATTTGATTTTATTCTCTACCAAATAATCTAAGGTATCAAAATTTAAAAGCTCTTTAATTTGAATGGCATCGGGATCGTCCTTATCTATATCGTCACATATTTTTGGTAGCCATTTAGTTCTGATGCTGTATAGTACCGGATCAGACGATAACAATAAATATTGAAGTAAATCATAATTTTGGTTAAATTTGGTGCTCTTTCGGGTATTGAAAAGCCGGAACTGTTTAACATCTCTATTACGGGATTCCTGAGCTTCTTCTGTAAGTTCTCCTAACGGAAGTATGTTGTATTCCACAATTTCCTTGCCATGATGTAAGACTTTATGTACTGTCGGTGTTAAAGCTTTCCACGAATATAAATCAGATAAAATGTTTTTTGTGTCATTACTATAAGCTTCAAATTTGGTTGAATTTATCATCTTTTTGCTATTGATTACAGCCAAAATCACTTTGAATCGTCTTAGCAAGTGTTCATCAAGACCGGTTATTTTAGATGTCGATACGGGGTCCTCAAAAAACCGCCTTGCCGAGTTGCCATCATTTGTGCTTCCGTATCCGTAAAGAGGTTTATCTATTATAAGTCCCTTTTGTTTAAACTCCAACTGGATTCGATTCTTCTCTTCCTGCCTCATTTTGTGAAGATCTTGGTTGTTTCTAGCAGAGACATCGCGGTTTCCAGGGCTAGTCCGATATTTAAGGTCATACGATAAATGCAAACAATACTCCATGAATCGAATTCTACAGTGCAGGGGCGAAATACCGAAATTGAGCGCATTTTCGTTTACTAAATTTTCATCAGACTTGTCCTCGAATTGCCCATTCTTCTTGCCACAAATATTGCATCTCCAATTGGACATAACGCCAGTTAATGCGTTTGCCACCTTTCCATCGATCATAGTGAGTTGTAGTTGAAACGAAACTTTTATATTTCTTCCCAATTGGTTTATAACAATCATGGGTAATGCAGCAATTTCTTCCTTTATTTCGTTCACCAAAGATCGTGTTGTGTTCCGGTCTTCCTTTGTATACTCAAACCGAATTG